>NW_026682683.1:0-50000 GCF_030247185.1 Malaya genurostris | reverse complement strand
TTTCGTTTGTACCTTTTCACTAATGGGCGGTCCTAACGGCTATAAAAATAGCCGCATTCAGAATTTTAATGTCGATTATTTCATTTCGGATTTGCATAATTTATTGAAAGAAACTATCAATATGCTGAAGGGATTCGTTTCTAGCATTCACAAGGACCAAATTGAGGAACTCACTGCGATATTCACCACTTTTCGGAACATTTTTCCCGGACGATTTGTTGTACAGCAGCAGCTATTTTGTTCTCTTCCTCAGAACGCGTTCTGATTGGCTGGTGTTGATATGGGTCAAATGAGATAGGTTTTTCAATAGTGTACTATTGAAATACTTCAATGCTTTTGCTATACACGTTAAAATTGAAAAATTTCGATTCTATTGGTAGTTATATTATATAAATCCTTTCACAGATCACTGAGCTATGAACTTTAAAAATACGAGAAAGGCAAACGCGCCTTATGAATTATCCTCTTTGATACTCGTTTATACCAAACATTTCAGAAAAGTTTAATTTTGAATTATTTGAGACTATGTCACAAAACTGAAAATTTTATCATATAATTGTGATCATATTTCCGATGGCATGTCGCAAGAATTATGTTGATTCATTAGATACAACAATAGATATTCACGATCAAAAACTTATCACTCTCTCAGAGGGTAAATTTTGAAAAGGCACCCCATAGTAAAGTAAGTCGTATTCACGACAAAATTTAATCAGTTTGGGTTCTATCGCCACTGCGAGCAGATGTGTTTTGTGTCGTCTGCACAGCTAGTTTCGCTTTCGACAAGAGCGATTACGTCACAGCTGCCAGTCATTAGCATTGGTGAAAAAACAACGGTGGAGAGCATTGCACAAAATCAGCCGTTCTAATGGCTCTAAAAGTTTTCTAAAGAACTATTAGGATTTGTTGTTCGCAAATCGTAGGGAAATATCCTCAGTTTACTGCAAATCTAGAACAGTTTGGTTAGATTTGTGCACATTTCGCTGTGTGAAACTCACAGTAAACGAGATCAAGTGAAGCCTTCTTTGTTTTTGCGAAAAATGTTCCAGAGTTTAATGTCGTAGATAATTACGCAATTTGACCTTTCTGAATGCTAGAAACGAGTCCCTTCAGCATATTGATAGTTTGTTTCAATAAATTATGCAAATCTGAAATGAAATAATCAACATTAAAATTCTGAATGCGGCTATTTTTATAGCCGTTAGGACCGCCCATTAGTGAAAAAGGCGGGTGGGTAATGTCAGAGACATAACTGGATGTCGTGAATACGAAAACAACTGACATGCTCCTTAACACTTCCGAATATCAATTGTATGAATTATGCACGCATTCCCCTTTTTCACATTTTTCGCAAAAACAAAGAAAGCTTCACTTGATCTCGATTACTGTGAATTTCACACAGCGAAAAGTGCATAAATCTAAGCAAACTATTCTTGATTTGCAGTAAACTGAGGATATTTCCCTACGATTTGCAAACAACAAATCCTAATAGTTCTTTAGAAAACTTTTAGAGCCATTAGAACGGCTGATATTGTGCAATGCTCTCCACCGATGTTTTTTTCCCAATGCTAATGACTGGCAGCTGTGACGTAATCGCTCTTGTCGAAAGCGTGCAGACGACACAAAACACATCTGCTCGCAGTGGCGATACAATCCAAACTGATTTAAGTTTTGTTGAGAGGCTTGTTTCTACCTGATTTCGTTTGTAGCTTTTTCATTAATGGGCGGTCCTAACGGCTATAAAAATAGCCGCATACAGAATTTTAATGTCGATTATTTCATTTCGGATTTGCATATTTTATTGAAAGAAACTATCAATATGCTGTAGGGATTCGTTTCCAGCATTCAGAAGAGTCAAATTGCGTAATTCTCTACGACATTAAACTCTGGAACATTTTTCGCAAAAAAAGGCTTCACTTGATCTCGATTACTGTGAATTTCACACAGCGAAAAGTGCACAAATCTAAGCAAACTGTTCTTGATTTGCAGTAAACTGAGGATATTTCCCTACGATTTGCGAACAACAAATCCTAATAGTTCTTTAGAAAACTTTTAGAGCCATTAGAACGGCTGATATTGTGCAATGCTCTCCACCATTGTTTTTTTCCCAATGCTAATGACTGGCAGCTGTGACGTAATCGCTCTTGTCGAAAGCGTGCAGACGACACAAAACACATCTGCTCGCAGTGGCGATACAATCCAAACTGATTTAAGTTTTGTTGAGAGGCTTGTTTCTACCTGATTTCGTTTGTAGCTTTTTCATTAATGGGCGGTCCTAACGGCTATAAAAATAGCCGCATACAGAATTTTAATGTCGATTATTTCATTTCGGATTTGCATATTTTATTGAAAGAAACTATCAATATGCTGTAGGGATTCGTTTCCAGCATTCAGAAGAGTCAAATTGCGTAATTCTCTACGACATTAAACTCTGGAACATTTTTCGCAAAAAAAGGCTTCACTTGATCTCGATTACTATGAATTTCACACAGCGAAAAGTGCACAAATCTAAGCAAAATGTTCTTGATTTGCAGTAAACTGAGGATATTTCCCTACGATTTGCGAACAACAAATCCTAATAGTTCTTTAGAAAACTTTTAGAGCCATTAGAACGGCTGATATTGTGCAATGCTCTCCACCATTGTTTTTTTCCCAATGCTAATGACTGGCAGCTGTGACGTAAACGCTCTTGTCGAAAGCGTGCAGACGACACAAAACACATCTGCTCGCAGTGGCGATACAATCCAAACTGATTTAAGTTTTGTTGAGAGGCTTGTTTCTACCTGATTTCGTTTGTAGCTTTTTCATTAATGGGCGGTCCTAACGGCTATAAAAATAGCCGCATACAGAATTTTAATGTCGATTATTTCATTTCGGATTTGCATATTTTATTGAAAGAAACTATCAATATGCTGTAGGGATTCGTTTCCAGCATTCAGAAGAGTCAAATTGCGTAATTCTCTACGACATTAAACTCTGGAACATTTTTCGCAAAAAAAGGCTTCACTTGATCTCGATTACTATGAATTTCACACAGCGAAAAGTGCACAAATCTAAGCAAAATGTTCTTGATTTGCAGTAAACTGAGGATATTTCCCTACGATTTGCGAACAACAAATCCTAATAGTTCTTTAGAAAACTTTTAGAGCCATTAGAACGGCTGATATTGTGCAATGCTCTCCACCATTGTTTTTTTCCCAATGCTAATGACTGGCAGCTGTGACGTAAACGCTCTTGTCGAAAGCGTGCAGACGACACAAAACACATCTGCTCGCAGTGGCGATACAATCCAAACTGATTTAAGTTTTGTTGAGAGGCTTGTTTCTACCTGATTTCGTTTGTAGCTTTTTCATTAATGGGCGGTCCTAACGGCTATAAAAATAGCCGCATACAGAATTTTAATGTCGATTATTTCATTTCGGATTTGCATATTTTATTGAAAGAAACTATCAATATGCTGTAGGGATTCGTTTCCAGCATTCAGAAGAGTCAAATTGCGTAATTCTCTACGACATTAAACTCTGGAACATTTTTCGCAAAAAAAGGCTTCACTTGATCTCGATTACTATGAATTTCACACAGCGAAAAGTGCACAAATCTAAGCAAAATGTTCTTGATTTGCAGTAAACTGAGGATATTTCCCTACGATTTGCGAACAACAAATCCTAATAGTTCTTTAGAAAACTTTTAGAGCCATTAGAACGGCTGATATTGTGCAATGCTCTCCACCGTTGTTTTTTTTCCCAATGCTAATGACTGGCAGCTGTGACGTAATCGCTCTTGTCGAAAGCGTGCAGACGACACAAAACACCTCTGCTCGCAGTGGCGATTGAATCCAAACTGATTGAATTTTTGTTAAGAGATTTCCTTTTATGTGATTTCGTTTGTAGCTTTTTCACTAATGGGCGGTCCTAACGGCTATAAAAATAGCCGCATACAGAATTTTAATGTCGATTATTTCATTTCGGATTTGCATATTTTATTGAAAGAAACTATCAATATGCTGTAGGGATTCGTTTCCAGCATTCAGAAGAGTCAAATTGCGTAATTCTCTACGACATTAAACTCTGGAACATTTTTCGCAAAAAAAGGCTTCACTTGATCTCGATTACTATGAATTTCACACAGCGGAAAGTGCACAAATCTAAGCAAAATGTTCTTGATTTGCAGTAAACTGAGGATATTTCCCTACGATTTGCGAACAACAAATCCTAATAGTTCTTTAGAAAACTTTTAGAGCCATTAGAACGGCTGATATTGTGCAATGCTCTCCACCGTTGTTTTTTTCCCAATGCTAATGACTGGCAGCTGTGACGTAATCGCTCTTGTCGAAAGCGTGCAGACGACACAAAACACCTCTGCTCGCAGTGGCGATTGAATCCAAACTGATTGAATTTTTGTTAAGAGATTTCCTTTTATGTGATTTCGTTTGTAGCTTTTTCACTAATGGGCGGTCCTAACGGCTATAAAAATAGCCGCATACAGAATTTTAATGTCGATTATTTCATTTCGGATTTGCATATTTTATTGAAAGAAACTATCAATATGCTGTAGGGATTCGTTTCCAGCATTCAGAAGAGTCAAATTGCGTAATTCTCTACGACATTAAACTCTGGAACATTTTTCGCAAAAAAAGGCTTCACTTGATCTCGATTACTATGAATTTCACACAGCGAAAAGTGCACAAATCTAAGCAAAATGTTCTTGATTTGCAGTAAACTGAGGATATTTCCCTACGATTTGCGAACAACAAATCCTAATAGTTCTTTAGAAAACTTTTAGAGCCATTAGAACGGCTGATATTGTGCAATGCTCTCCACCGTTGTTTTTTTTCCCAATGCTAATGACTGGCAGCTGTGACGTAATCGCTCTTGTCGAAAGCGTGCAGACGACACAAAACACCTCTGCTCGCAGTGGCGATTGAATCCAAACTGATTGAATTTTTGTTAAGAGATTTCCTTTTATGTGATTTCGTTTGTAGCTTTTTCACTAATGGGCGGTCCTAACGGCTATAAAAATAGCCGCATACAGAATTTTAATGTCGATTATTTCATTTCGGATTTGCATATTTTATTGAAAGAAACTATCAATATGCTGTAGGGATTCGTTTCCAGCATTCAGAAGAGTCAAATTGCGTAATTCTCTACGACATTAAACTCTGGAACATTTTTCGCAAAAAAAGGCTTCACTTGATCTCGATTACTATGAATTTCACACAGCGAAAAGTGCACAAATCTAAGCAAAATGTTCTTGATTTGCAGTAAACTGAGGATATTTCCCTACGATTTGCGAACAACAAATCCTAATAGTTCTTTAGAAAACTTTTAGAGCCATTAGAACGGCTGATATTGTGCAATGCTCTCCACCGTTGTTTTTTTTCCCAATGCTAATGACTGGCAGCTGTGACGTAATCGCTCTTGTCGAAAGCGTGCAGACGACACAAAACACCTCTGCTCGCAGTGGCGATTGAATCCAAACTGATTGAATTTTTGTTAAGAGATTTCCTTTTATGTGATTTCGTTTGTAGCTTTTTCACTAATGGGCGGTCCTAACGGCTATAAAAATAGCCGCATACAGAATTTTAATGTCGATTATTTCATTTCGGATTTGCATATTTTATTGAAAGAAACTATCAATATGCTGTAGGGATTCGTTTCCAGCATTCAGAAGAGTCAAATTGCGTAATTCTCTACGACATTAAACTCTGGAACATTTTTCGCAAAAAAAGGCTTCACTTGATCTCGATTACTATGAATTTCACACAGCGGAAAGTGCACAAATCTAAGCAAAATGTTCTTGATTTGCAGTAAACTGAGGATATTTCCCTACGATTTGCGAACAACAAATCCTAATAGTTCTTTAGAAAACTTTTAGAGCCATTAGAACGGCTGATATTGTGCAATGCTCTCCACCGTTGTTTTTTTTCCCAATGCTAATGACTGGCAGCTGTGACGTAATCGCTCTTGTCGAAAGCGTGCAGACGACACAAAACACCTCTGCTCGCAGTGGCGATTGAATCCAAACTGATTGAATTTTTGTTAAGAGATTTCCTTTTATGTGATTTCGTTTGTAGCTTTTTCACTAATGGGCGGTCCTAACGGCTATAAAATTAGCCGCATACAGAATTTTATTGTCGATTATTTCATTTCGGATTTGCATAATTTATTGAAAGAAACTATCAATATGCTGTAGGGATTCGTTTCCAGCATTCAGAAGAGTCAAATTGCGTAATTCTCTACGACATTAAACTCTAAAACATTTTTTTGCAAAAAAAGGCTTCACATGATCTCGATTACTGTGAATTTCACACAGCGAAAGCGCACAAATCTAAGCAAACTATTCTTGATTTGCAGTAAACTGAGGATATTTCCCTACGATTTGCGAACAACAAATCCTAATAGTTCTTTAGAAAACTTTTAGAGCCATTAGAACGGCTGATATTGTGCAATGCTCTCCACCGTTGTTTTGTCGTGAATACGACTTACTTTACTATGGGGTGCCTTTTCAAAATTAGCCATATGGAAGAATGGGCAGAACTTAATCTTGAATATCTCGACTTGTATTAAAGGCAGCAACATAATTCTTTCAACATTTCATCAAAAATATGATCAGGAATTTAGGATAATATTTTGAACAGTGTGAGATAACCAGAAACAACTCAAATATTAAGTTTTCTCAAACTTTGAAAACAACGCGGAAAACTTTTTATTTTTGCTTGGCTTTTTCGCGCAAGGACGACGATTTTGAGGTAGTCAGGCACATATCTTCAACTGACTGCGTATAAAAGAGGAAACGTGGTCGAAATTCGGTCATTTCTTCTTGTGCGTTGGATGCAAGCAGACGTCGTGGAACCAGCAGCTTCGGAGAGCAGACCTTTTGCGTGGTGCCAAACCTCAAACGCTCAGGTCGTGCTCTCATTTGGACTTCAGCCGTCAGGTGGAGCAGTCGGCAATGAAAGCAGACCTTTTGCGTGGTATAAAGCCTCAAACGCTTAGGTCGTGCTTTCATTTGGACTTCAATCGTCGGGAGCAGCGGTCATCGATAATGAGAGCAGGACTTTTGCGTGGTGCCAAACCTCAAACGCTCAAATCATGCTCTCATTTGGACTTCAGTCGTCAGGTGGAGCAGTCGTCAATGAAAGCAGACCTTTTGCGTGGTATAAAACCTCAAATGCTTAGGTCGTGCTTTCATTTGGACTTCAATCGTCGGGAGCAGCGGTCATCGATAATGAGAGCAGGCCTTTTGCGTGGTGCCAAACCTCAAACGCTCAGGTCGTGCTCTCATTTGGACTTCAGCCGTCAGGTGGAGCAGTCGGCAATGAAAGCAGACCTTTTGCGTGGTATAAAGCCTCAAACGCTTAGGTAGTGCTTTCATTTGGACTTCAATCGTCGGGAGCAGCGGTCATCGATAATGAGAGCAGGCCTTTTGCGTGGTGCCAAACCTCAAACGCTCAGGTCGTGCTCTCATTTGGACTTCAGCCGTCAGGTGGAGCAGTCGGCAATGAAAGCAGATCTTTTGCGTGGTATAAAGCCTCAAACGCTTAGGTCGTGCTTTCATTTGGACTTCAATCGTCGGGAGCAGCGGTCATCGATAATGAGAGCAGGACTTTTGCGTGGTGCCAAACCTCAAACGCTCAGGTCATGCTCTCATTTGGACTTCAGTCGTCAGGTGGAGCAGTCGTCAATGAAAGCAGACCTTTTGCGTGGTATAAAACCTCAAACGCTCAGGTTCGTGCTCTCATTTGGACTTCAGCCGTCAGGTGGAGCAGTCGGCAATGAAAGCAGACCTTTTCTGAATTTAATTCTTGAACTCAGATCCAGTTCCTAATTTCAGAATTCTTCAAATCGGTTCTTTTGTCGTGAATACGACTTACTTTACTATGGGGTGCCTTTTCAAAATTAGCCATATGGAAGAATGGGCAGAACTTAATCGTGAATATCTCGACTTGTATTAAAGGCAGCAACATAATTCTTTCACCATTTCATCAAAAATATGATCAGGAATTTAGGATAATATTTTGAACAGTGTGAGATAACCAGAAACAACTCAAATATTAAGTTTTCTCAAACTTTGAAAACAACGCGGAAAACTTTTTATTTTTGCTTGGCTTTTTCGCGCAAGGACGACGATTTTGAGGTAGTCAGGCACATATCTTCAACTGACTGCGTATAAAAGAGGAAACGTGGTCGAAATTCGGTCATTTCTTCTTGTGCGTTGGATGCAAGCAGACGTCGTGGGACCAGCAGCTTCGGAGAGCAGACCTTTTGCGTGGTGCCAAACCTCAAACGCTCAGGTCGTGCTCTCATTTGGACTTCAGCCGTCAGGTGGAGCAGTCGGCAATGAAAGCAGACCTTTTGCGTGGTATAAAGCCTCAAACGCTTAGGTCGTGCTTTCATTTGGACTTCAATCGTCGGGAGCAGCGGTCATCGATAATGAGAGCAGGACTTTTGCGTGGTGCCAAACCTCAAACGCTCAAATCATGCTCTCATTTGGACTTCAGTCGTCAGGTGGAGCAGTCGTCAATGAAAGCAGACCTTTTGCGTGGTATAAAACCTCAAATGCTTAGGTCGTGCTTTCATTTGGACTTCAATCGTCGGGAGCAGCGGTCATCGATAATGAGAGCAGGCCTTTTGCGTGGTGCCAAACCTCAAACGCTCAGGTCGTGCTCTCATTTGGACTTCAGCCGTCAGGTGGAGCAGTCGGCAATGAAAGCAGACCTTTTGCGTGGTATAAAGCCTCAAACGCTTAGGTAGTGCTTTCATTTGGACTTCAATCGTCGGGAGCAGCGGTCATCGATAATGAGAGCAGGCCTTTTGCGTGGTGCCAAACCTCAAACGCTCAGGTCGTGCTCTCATTTGGACTTCAGCCGTCAGGTGGAGCAGTCGGCAATGAAAGCAGATCTTTTGCGTGGTATAAAGCCTCAAACGCTTAGGTCGTGCTTTCATTTGGACTTCAATCGTCGGGAGCAGCGGTCATCGATAATGAGAGCAGGACTTTTGCGTGGTGCCAAACCTCAAACGCTCAGGTCATGCTCTCATTTGGACTTCAGTCGTCAGGTGGAGCAGTCGTCAATGAAAGCAGACCTTTTGCGTGGTATAAAACCTCAAACGCTTAGGTCGTGCTTTCATTTGGACTTCAATCGTCGGGAGCAGCGGTCATCGATAATGAGAGCAGGCCTTTTGCGTGGTGCCAAACCTCAAACGCTCAGGTTCGTGCTCTCATTTGGACTTCAGCCGTCAGGTGGAGCAGTCGGCAATGAAAGCAGATCTTTTGCGTGGTATAAAGCCTCAAACGCTTAGGTCGTGCTTTCATTTGGACTTCAATCGTCGGGAGCAGCGGTCATCGGTAATGAGAGCAGGACTTTTGCGTGGTGCCAAACCTCAAACGCTCAGGTCATGCTCTCATTTGGACTTCAGTCGTCAGGTGGAGCAGTCGTCAATGAAAGCAGACCTTTTGCGTGGTATAAAACCTCAAACGCTTAGGTCGTGCTTTCATTTGGACTTCAATCGTCGGGAGCAGCGGTCATCGATAATGAGAGCAGGACTTTTGCGTGGTGCCAAACCTCAAACGCTCAGGTTCGTGCTCTCATTTGGACTTCAGCCGTCAGGTGGAGCAGTCGGCAATGAAAGCAGACCTTTTCTGAATTTAATTCTTGAACTCAGATCCAGTTCCTAATTTCAGAATTCTTCAAATCGGTTCTTTTTAGAACCATAATAATACTCCCAAAGAATTATGCGAAATTTTACTTTTCTGTACTCTATACAACCCATTTTTAAATTGGTTGCAGTTTGTAGAACTTCCTTCTGATTTGCTATATAAAATGCATAGCACCGACTCAGAAGCCATTCATTTCGAATTTGGCTGTCGTTGTCAACGTATCGATTATGGCGCGATCGAGGCATCTCCAGGCGAAATACAAAGCTTGCTACCGCAAGCGGAAGAAGCAGGAGGCTTCAACAGAACTCGCAGAAGGAGAGCCGAGTCGGCTGTTGAGACGCGTTGAGCAGACAGTAGCAGAGCCGAGTGATGGAGGTGGTTCGTTGAGTTCGCAACCGAGTGGAGTACAAGATGAGCACTCGAATGGAATCCGGTCAGGTATGTTATTATCACTTATTCTGAATAGTGACGTATTGATTTTCCGATCGGATCCAAGCTACCCTGGATTTAGACAGCGTTTTTAGAAATATCAATAATATTTGTTCGAAGTTCTAGTGATAATATTACGGATAGCAGAATAACGGTTCTTGATATTTTCCAATAATCTTACATCCTGTTGATTAACCTTAATGCGCGCTGAATAATCGATATTTCATATGATTGATTTTATTACTTCAAAACTTTTAATGTCATTTAGTAATTTGTTCATTACGATTAGTATGATTATTATTATTATTATAATTATTATTATTATTATTTATTATTATTATTATTATTATATTATTATTATTATTATTATTATTATTATTATTATTTTATTATCATTATTATCAAAATTATAATTGCACAACGGAAGTACACATTTCAAAACGGACCATTGCAATTGTCTCTTAATGAAATCTTCGTACTTGAAAGTTTTCATTGAAATTACTTCAGAAATTTGTTGTACCCAGCCTATATTAGTATATTAAAAATGAATTGTTTTACGCTTAGAATATATAGTTTTGCATTCCATTACTAGCTGCCGAGAATGAAATGTATGAATGGTTTTGTCGTGAATACGACTTACTTTACTATGGGGCGCCTTTTCGAAATTAGCCATATGGAAGAATGGGCAGAACTTAATCGTGAATATCTCGACTTGTATTAATGGTAGCAACATAATTCTTTCACCATTTCATCAAAAATATGATCAGGAATTCAGGATAATATTTTGATCAGTGTGCGATAACCACAAACAACTCAAAAATTAAGTTTTCTTAAAATTTGAAAACAACGCGGAAAACACCTTACTTTCGCTTGGGTTTTTCGCGCAAGGACGACGATTTTGAGGTAGTCAGGCACATATCTTCAACTGAATGCGTATAAAAGGGGAACCGTGGTCAAAAATCGATCATTTCTTTTCGTGCGTTCGATGGAAGCAGACGTCGTGGGAGTGGAATCATCAACCAGCAGCGACGGACCAAATTGAGTTCCTCAATTTGGTCCTTGTGAATGCTAGAACAGAATCCCTACAGCATATTGATAATTTCTTTCAATAAATTATGCAAATCCGAAATGAAATAATCGACAATAAAATTCTGTATGCGGCTAATTTTATAGCCGTTAGGACCGCCCATTAGTGAAAAAGCTACAAACGAAATCACATAAAAGGAAATCTCTTAACAAAAATTCAATCAGTTTGGATTCAATCGCCACTGCGAGCAGAGGTGTTTTGTGTCGTCTGCACGCTTTCGACAAGAGCGATTACGTCACAGCTGCCAGTCATTAGCATTGGAAAAAGGCGGGTGGGTAATGTCAGAGACATAACTGGATGTCGTGAATACGAAAACAACTGACATGCTCCTTAACACTTCCGAATATCAATTGTATGAATTATGCACGCATTCCCCTTTTTCACATTTTTCGCAAAAACAAAGAAAGCTTCACTTGATCTCGATTACTGTGAATTTCACACAGCGAAAAGTGCACAAATCTAAGCAAACTATTCTTGATTTGCAGTAAACTGAGGATATTTCCCTACGATTTGCAAACAACAAATCCTAATAGTTCTTTAGAAAACTTTTAGAGCCATTAGAACGGCTGATATTGTGCAATGCTCTCCACCGATGTTTTTTTCCCAATGCTAATGACTGGCAGCTGTGACGTAATCGCTCTTGTCGAAAGCGTGCAGACGACACAAAACACATCTGCTCGCAGTGGCGATACAATCCAAACTGATTTAAGTTTTGTTGAGAGGCTTGTTTCTACCTGATTTCGTTTGTAGCTTTTTCATTAATGGGCGGTCCTAACGGCTATAAAAATAGCCGCATACAGAATTTTAATGTCGATTATTTCATTTCGGATTTGCATATTTTATTGAAAGAAACTATCAATATGCTGTAGGGATTCGTTTCCAGCATTCAGAAGAGTCAAATTGCGTAATTCTCTACGACATTAAACTCTGGAACATTTTTCGCAAAAAAAGGCTTCACTTGATCTCGATTACTGTGAATTTCACACAGCGAAAAGTGCACAAATCTAAGCAAACTGTTCTTGATTTGCAGTAAACTGAGGATATTTCCCTACGATTTGCGAACAACAAATCCTAATAGTTCTTTAGAAAACTTTTAGAGCCATTAGAACGGCTGATATTGTGCAATGCTCTCCACCGTTGTTTTTTCCCCAATGCTAATGACTGGCAGCTGTGACGTAATCGCTCTTGTCGAAAGCGTGCAGACGACACAAAACACCTCTGCTCGCAGTGGCGATTGAATCCAAACTGATTGAATTTTTGTTAAGAGATTTCCTTTTATGTGATTTCGTTTGTAGCTTTTTCACTAATGGGTGGTCCTAACGGCTATAAAATTAGCCGCATACAGAATTTTATTGTCGATTATTTCATTTCGGATTTGCATAATTTATTGAAAGAAACTATCAATATGCTGTAGGGATTCGTTTCCAGCATACAGAAGAGTCAAATTGCGTAATTCTCTACGACATTAAACTCTAAAACATTTTTTGCAAAAAAGGCTTCACTTGATCTCGATTACTGTGAATTTCACACAGCGAAAAGTGCACAAATCTAAGCAAACTGTTCTTGATTTGCAGTAAACTGAGGATATTTCCCTACGATTTGCGAACAACAAATCCTAATAGTTCTTTAGAAAACTTTTAGAGCCATTAGAACGGCTGATATTGTGCAATGCTCTCCACCGTTGTTTTTTTTCCCAATGCTAATGACTGGCAGCTGTGACGTAATCGCTCTTGTCGAAAGCGTGCAGACGACACAAAACACCTCTGCTCGCAGTGGCGATTGAATCCAAACTGATTGAATTTTTGTTAAGAGATTTCCTTTTATGTGATTTCGTTTGTAGCTTTTTCACTAATGGGCGGTCCTAACGGCTATAAAAATAGCCGCATACAGAATTTTAATGTCGATTATTTCATTTCGGATTTGCATATTTTATTGAAAGAAACTATCAATATGCTGTAGGGATTCGTTTCCAGCATTCAGAAGAGTCAAATTGCGTAATTCTCTACGACATTAAACTCTGGAACATTTTTCGCAAAAAAAGGCTTCACTTGATCTCGATTACTATGAATTTCACACAGCGAAAAGTGCACAAATCTAAGCAAAATGTTCTTGATTTGCAGTAAACTGAGGATATTTCCCTACGATTTGCGAACAACAAATCCTAATAGTTCTTTAGAAAACTTTTAGAGCCATTAGAACGGCTGATATTGTGCAATGCTCTCCACCGTTGTTTTTTTTCCCAATGCTAATGACTGGCAGCTGTGACGTAATCGCTCTTGTCGAAAGCGTGCAGACGACACAAAACACCTCTGCTCGCAGTGGCGATTGAATCCAAACTGATTGAATTTTTGTTAAGAGATTTCCTTTTATGTGATTTCGTTTGTAGCTTTTTCACTAATGGGCGGTCCTAACGGCTATAAAAATAGCCGCATACAGAATTTTAATGTCGATTATTTCATTTCGGATTTGCATATTTTATTGAAAGAAACTATCAATATGCTGTAGGGATTCGTTTCCAGCATTCAGAAGAGTCAAATTGCGTAATTCTCTACGACATTAAACTCTGGAACATTTTTCGCAAAAAAAGGCTTCACTTGATCTCGATTACTATGAATTTCACACAGCGGAAAGTGCACAAATCTAAGCAAAATGTTCTTGATTTGCAGTAAACTGAGGATATTTCCCTACGATTTGCGAACAACAAATCCTAATAGTTCTTTAGAAAACTTTTAGAGCCATTAGAACGGCTGATATTGTGCAATGCTCTCCACCGTTGTTTTTTTTCCCAATGCTAATGACTGGCAGCTGTGACGTAATCGCTCTTGTCGAAAGCGTGCAGACGACACAAAACACCTCTGCTCGCAGTGGCGATTGAATCCAAACTGATTGAATTTTTGTTAAGAGATTTCCTTTTATGTGATTTCGTTTGTAGCTTTTTCACTAATGGGCGGTCCTAACGGCTATAAAATTAGCCGCATACAGAATTTTATTGTCGATTATTTCATTTCGGATTTGCATAATTTATTGAAAGAAACTATCAATATGCTGTAGGGATTCGTTTCCAGCATTCAGAAGAGTCAAATTGCGTAATTCTCTACGACATTAAACTCTAAAACATTTTTTGCAAAAAAAGGCTTCACTTGATCTCGATTACTGTGAATTTCACACAGCGAAAAGTGCACAAATCTAAGCAAACTGTTCTTGATTTGCAGTAAACTGAGGATATTTCCCTACGATTTGCGAACAACAAATCCTAATAGTTCTTTAGAAAACTTTTAGAGCAATTAGAACGGCTGATATTGTGCAATGCTCTCCACCGTTGTTTTTTTTTGTCGTGAATACGACTTACTTTACTATGGGGCGCCTTTTCAAAATTTACCCTCTGAGAGAGTGATAAGTTTTTGATCGTGAATATCTCCTGTTATATCTAACGAATCAACATAATTCTTGCTACATGCCATCGGAAATATGATCACAATTTTATGATAAAACTTTCAGTTGTGTGACATATTCTTAAATAGTTCACAATGAAACTTTTCTGAAATGTTTGGTATAAACGAGTATCAAAGAGGATAATTCATATGGCGCGTTTGCCTTTCTCGTATTTTGAAAGCTCATAGCTCAGTGATCTGTAGAAGGATTTATATAATCTAACTACCATTAGAATCGAAAATCTTCAACTTGAACGTGTATCACAACAATATTGAAGTTTTTCAATAGTACACTATTGAAAAACCTGTTTGATTTATCCCATGACAGCACCAGCCAATCAGAACGCGAGATGTCTGTATCTATACAAGAGCATCCATATAAAAGTTGAATGGTTCACTTTTCCTATCATTTGCTGAGCAATTCTTCCCGAAACAAGACACACGACAGCAACATCGAGGACCTGTCGTCTCATTGTTTCCCGATATGAATGCACGAGACACCGTCAGCACAATGACACCGAAAAAGGCAGCCAAAAAGTCCAGCAAGGCCCATTGCCGAAACAAGACACACACGAGAACCATCTCAGATCTCAATATTTCCTACCAAAAGATTCATCAAGATGGGAGTTAAAATAATTTGCACCGTCACTAACACATTGAATTACGAACGGCAATGCGAAAGCGAAAGTGATGATTTTGAACACATCTTTATACTAGTTTACAAATATGTCGTGCGAAACAGATTTGCCACAGATCAATATGTATTTTTGTCGCGATTACTTTAGTATGCGGCCGAAAACAAAAATTGTTAGAACAAATGTTTCCACTTGATTTGCGCATTCTACTTTCCAGGCGTATCAGAACTGGCTAAACTTAAAGCAATTCTAAATATTTCTTTATCACAGTGATGTGGTCATCCTGAAAAGGACGGGGTTTTCAACGGATGGCCAGCTGCAGATGGCGAGGGATGATTTTCGTTTTCGTTGTCATGGGCAGCGTTACCGGTCAACTCCAACACTTCGGCAACCAAGTACTCCATCACTGCCGCCAGATAGACCGATGCACCAGCACTGACACGCTCGGCGTAGTTCCCCTTCCGAGGCAAACGATGGATTCTGCCGCCAACTGGGCACTTCAGACCAGCACGGTTTGAGCGGGACTTTACCTTGCCCTTAATTGTTCCTCCACAACATGCTGCTAGCAGCTCGACGACCCATTCAGTATTACTGGCTGCCGCTCTGCTAACTCTCTCTTTTATATCGTTTCACTGTTTCCCGTTCTGCGTATAGGAAAGAAATTCTAACAAAGGGGACGTCCTACCGTGCTACCACTAGCACGTATAAAAGGAAATATGATGTGAGAAATAGCGTCATTTAAGTTAAAGCAGCTACTCTGTACGTACGAGACACCGTCAGAACGATGGCTCCGAAAACAGGTAGAAAAACAGATTTGTACCGTCACTAACACATTCAATTACGAACGGCAATGCGAAAGCGAAAGTGATGATGTTGAACACATCTTTATACTAGTATGGGGTCGTGTGAAAATATGCCATGCGAAACAGGGTTGCCATATATACAGGTTAATCTGTATTATTATTATTACTATCATTATTATTATTAGAATCACTCTTGCATACCGAAGATCGTAGATACATTTCAGACCAGGCCATTGCAATTGTCTCGTACTGAAATTTCGAGAAGAATCAGATATCTTCGAACTTCATAGCTTCAATAAAAATAAACTACAAATTTGTCGTACCTAGCTTCCTATATTAGCAAATTAAAAAGGAATTGTTTCAAGTTTGGAATATATAGTTGTAGAATAGTAGCTGTTTAATGTAACTAATCTGTACTTTAATGTAGGTGTATCGCTTCAAATTCTATTAGTGAAAAAGAGTAAAGCTTGCACAATTCATACAATCAATCAACTAACTGATATTCGGAAAAGTGATGGGAGCGTGTCAGTTTTTTCGTATTAACGACATCCAGTTATGTCTCTGACATTACTCACCCGCCTTTTTTTTTCCAATGCTAATGACTGGCAGCTGTGACGTAATCGCTCTTGTCGAAAGCGTGCAGACGACACAAAACACCTCTGCTCGCAGTGGCGATTGAATCCAAACTGATTGAATTTTTGTTAAGAGATTTCCTTTTATGTGATTTCGTTTGTAGCTTTTTCACTAATGGGCGGTCCTAACGGCTATAAAATTAGCCGCATACAGAATTTTATTGTCGATTATTTCATTTCGGATTTGCATAATTTATTGAAAGAAATTATCAATATGCTGTAGGGATTCTGTTCTAGCATTCACAAGGACCAAATTGAGGAACTCAATTTGGTCCGTCGCTGCTGGTTGATGATTCCACTCCCACGACGTCTGCTTCCATCGAACGCACGAAAAGAAATGATCGATTTTTGACCACGGTTCCCCTTTTATACGCATTCAGTTGAAGATATGTGCCTGACTACCTCAAAATCGTCGTCCTTGCGCGAAAAACCCAAGCGAAAGTAAGGTGTTTTCCGCGTTGTTTTCAAATTTTAAGAAAACTTAATTTTTGAGTTGTTTGTGGTTATCGCACACTGATCAAAATATTATCCTGAATTCCTGATCATATTTTTGATGAAATGGTGAAAGAATTATGTTGCTACCATTAATACAAGTCGAGATATTCACGATTAAGTTCTGCCCATTCTTCCATATGGCTAATTTCGAAAAGGCGCCCCATAGTAAAGTAAGTCGTATTCACGACAAAACCATTCATACATTTCATTCTCGGCAGCTAGTAATGGAATGCAAAACTATATATTCTAAGCGTAAAACAATTCATTTTTAATATACTAATATAGGCTGGGTACAACAAATTTCTGAAGTAATTTCAATGAAAACTTTCAAGTACGAAGATTTCATTAAGAGACAATTGCAATGGTCCGTTTTGAAATGTGTACTTCCGTTGTGCAATTATAATTTTGATAATAATGATAATAAAATAATAATAATAATAATAATAATAATAATAATAATATAATAATAATAATAATAATAAATAATAATAATAATAATTATAATAATAATAATAATCATACTAATCGTAATGAACAAATTACTAAATGACATTAAAAGTTTTGAAGTAATAAAATCAATCATATGAAATATCGATTATTCAGCGCGCATTAAGGTTAATCAACAGGATGTAAGATTATTGGAAAATATCAAGAACCGTTATTCTGCTATCCGTAATATTATCACTAGAACTTCGAACGAATATTATTGATATTTCTAAAAACGCTGTCTAAATCCAGGGTAGCTTGGATCCGATCGGAAAATCAATACGTCACTATTCAGAATAAGTGATAATAACATACCTGACCGGATTCCATTCGAGTGCTCATCTTGTACTCCACTCGGTTGCGAACTCAACGAACCACCTCCATCACTCGGCTCTGCTACTGTCTGCTCAACGCGTCTCAACAGCCGACTCGGCTCTCCTTCTGCGAGTTCTGTTGAAGCCTCCTGCTTCTTCCGCTTGCGGTAGCAAGCTTTGTATTTCGCCTGGAGATGCCTCGATCGCGCCATAATCGATACGTTGACAACGACAGCCAAATTCGAAATGAATGGCTTCTGAGTCGGTGCTATGCATTTTATATAGCAAATCAGAAGGAAGTTCTACAAACTGCAACCAATTTAAAAATGGGTTGTATAGAGTACAGAAAAGTAAAATTTCGCATAATTCTTTGGGAGTATTATTATGGTTCTAAAAAGAACCGATTTGAAGAATTCTGAAATTAGGAACTGGATCTGAGTTCAAGAATTAAATTCAGAAAAGGTCTGCTTTCATTGCCGACTGCTCCACCTGACGGCTGAAGTCCAAATGAGAGCACGAACCTGAGCGTTTGAGGTTTGGCACCACGCAAAAGTCCTGCTCTCATTATCGATGACCGCTGCTCCCGACGATTGAAGTCCAAATGAAAGCACGACCTAAGCGTTTGAGGTTTTATACCACGCAAAAGGTCTGCTTTCATTGACGACTGCTCCACCTGACGACTGAAGTCCAAATGAGAGCATGACCTGAGCGTTTGAGGTTTGGCACCACGCAAAAGTCCTGCTCTCATTACCGATGACCGCTGCTCCCGACGATTGAAGTCCAAATGAAAGCACGACCTAAGCGTTTGAGGCTTTATACCACGCAAAAGATCTGCTTTCATTGCCGACTGCTCCACCTGACGGCTGAAGTCCAAATGAGAGCACGAACCTGAGCGTTTGAGGTTTGGCACCACGCAAAAGGCCTGCTCTCATTATCGATGACCGCTGCTCCCGACGATTGAAGTCCAAATGAAAGCACGACCTAAGCGTTTGAGGTTTTATACCACGCAAAAGGTCTGCTTTCATTGACGACTGCTCCACCTGACGACTGAAGTCCAAATGAGAGCATGACCTGAGCGTTTGAGGTTTGGCACCACGCAAAAGTCCTGCTCTCATTATCGATGACCGCTGCTCCCGACGATTGAAGTCCAAATGAAAGCACGACCTAAGCGTTTGAGGCTTTATACCACGCAAAAGATCTGCTTTCATTGCCGACTGCTCCACCTGACGGCTGAAGTCCAAATGAGAGCACGACCTGAGCGTTTGAGGTTTGGCACCACGCAAAAGGCCTGCTCTCATTATCGATGACCGCTGCTCCCGACGATTGAAGTCCAAATGAAAGCACTACCTAAGCGTTTGAGGCTTTATACCACGCAAAAGGTCTGCTTTCATTGCCGACTGCTCCACCTGACGGCTGAAGTCCAAATGAGAGCACGACCTGAGCGTTTGAGGTTTGGCACCACGCAAAAGGCCTGCTCTCATTATCGATGACCGCTGCTCCCGACGATTGAAGTCCAAATGAAAGCACGACCTAAGCATTTGAGGTTTTATACCACGCAAAAGGTCTGCTTTCATTGACGACTGCTCCACCTGACGACTGAAGTCCAAATGAGAGCATGATTTGAGCGTTTGAGGTTTGGCACCACGCAAAAGTCCTGCTCTCATTATCGATGACCGCTGCTCCCGACGATTGAAGTCCAAATGAAAGCACGACCTAAGCGTTTGAGGCTTTATACCACGCAAAAGGTCTGCTTTCATTGCCGACTGCTCCACCTGACGGCTGAAGTCCAAATGAGAGCACGACCTGAGCGTTTGAGGTTTGGCACCACGCAAAAGGTCTGCTCTCCGAAGCTGCTGGTCCCACGACGTCTGCTTGCATCCAACGCACAAGAAGAAATGACCGAATTTCGACCACGTTTCCTCTTTTATACGCAGTCAGTTGAAGATATGTGCCTGACTACCTCAAAATCGTCGTCCTTGCGCGAAAAAGCCAAGCAAAAATAAAAAGTTTTCCGCGTTGTTTTCAAAGTTTGAGAAAACTTAATATTTGAGTTGTTTCTGGTTATCTCACACTGTTCAAAATATTATCCTAAATTCCTGATCATATTTTTGATGAAATGGTGAAAGAATTATGTTGCTGCCTTTAATACAAGTCGAGATATTCACGATTAAGTTCTGCCCATTCTTCCATATGGCTAATTTTGAAAAGGCACCCCATAGTAAAGTAAGTCGTATTCACGACAAAAAAAAAACAACGGTGGAGAGCATTGCACAATATCAGCCGTTCTAATGGCTCTAAAAGTTTTCTAAAGAACTATTAGGATTTGTTGTTCGCAAATCGTAGGGAAATATCCTCAGTTTACTGCAAATCAAGAACAGTTTGCTTAGATTTGTGCACTTTTCGCTGTGTGAAATTCACAGTAATCGAGATCAAGTGAAGCCTTTTTTTGCAAAAAATGTTTTAGAGTTTAATGTCGTAGAGAATTACGCAATTTGACTCTTCTGAATGCTGGAAACGAATCCCTACAGCATATTGATAGTTTCTTTCAATAAATTATGCAAATCCGAAATGAAATAATCGACAATAAAATTCTGTATGCGGCTAATTTTATAGCCGTTAGGACCGCCCATTAGTGAAAAAGCTACAAACGAAATCACATAAAAGGAAATCTCTTAACAAAAATTCAATCAGTTTGGATTCAATCGCCACTGCGAGCAGAGGTGTTTTGTGTCGTCTGCACGCTTTCGACAAGAGCGATTACGTCACAGCTGCCAGTCATTAGCATTGGGAAAAAAAACAACGGTGGAGAGCATTGCACAATATCAGCCGTTCTAATGGCTCTAAAAGTTTTCTAAAGAACTATTAGGATTTGTTGTTCGCAAATCGTAGGGAAATATCCTCAGTTTACTGCAAATCAAGAACATTTTGCTTAGATTTGTGCACTTTCCGCTGTGTGAAATTCATAGTAATCGAGATCAAGTGAAGCCTTTTTTTGCGAAAAATGTTCCAGAGTTTAATGTCGTAGAGAATTACGCAATTTGACTCTTCTGAATGCTGGAAACGAATCCCTACAGCATATTGATAGTTTCTTTCAATAAAATATGCAAATCCGAAATGAAATAATCGACATTAAAATTCTGTATGCGGCTATTTTTATAGCCGTTAGGACCGCCCATTAGTGAAAAAGCTACAAACGAAATCACATAAAAGGAAATCTCTTAACAAAAATTCAATCAGTTTGGATTCAATCGCCACTGCGAGCAGAGGTGTTTTGTGTCGTCTGCACGCTTTCGACAAGAGCGATTACGTCACAGCTGCCAGTCATTAGCATTGGGAAAAAAAAACAACGGTGGAGAGCATTGCACAATATCAGCCGTTCTAATGGCTCTAAAAGTTTTCTAAAGAACTATTAGGATTTGTTGTTCGCAAATCGTAGGGAAATATCCTCAGTTTACTGCAAATCAAGAACATTTTGCTTAGATTTGTGCACTTTTCGCTGTGTGAAATTCATAGTAATCGAGATCAAGTGAAGCCTTTTTTTGCGAAAAATGTTCCAGAGTTTAATGTCGTAGAGAATTACGCAATTTGACTCTTCTGAATGCTGGAAACGAATCCCTACAGCATATTGATAGTTTCTTTCAATAAAATATGCAAATCCGAAATGAAATAATCGACATTAAAATTCTGTATGCGGCTATTTTTATAGCCGTTAGGACCGCCCATTAGTGAAAAAGCTACAAACGAAATCACATAAAAGGAAATCTCTTAACAAAAATTCAATCAGTTTGGATTCAATCGCCACTGCGAGCAGAGGTGTTTTGTGTCGTCTGCACGCTTTCGACAAGAGCGATTACGTCACAGCTGCCAGTCATTAGCATTGGGAAAAAAAACAACGGTGGAGAGCATTGCACAATATCAGCCGTTCTAATGGCTCTAAAAGTTTTCTAAAGAACTATTAGGATTTGTTGTTCGCAAATCGTAGGGAAATATCCTCAGTTTACTGCAAATCAAGAACAGTTTGCTTAGATTTGTGCACTTTTCGCTGTGTGAAATTCACAGTAATCGAGATCAAGTGAAGCCTTTTTTGCAAAAAATGTTTTAGAGTTTAATGTCGTAGAGAATTACGCAATTTGACTCTTCTGTATGCTGGAAACGAATCCCTACAGCATATTGATAGTTTCTTTCAATAAATTATGCAAATCCGAAATGAAATAATCGACAATAAAATTCTGTATGCGGCTAATTTTATAGCCGTTAGGACCACCCATTAGTGAAAAAGCTACAAACGAAATCACATAAAAGGAAATCTCTTAACAAAAATTCAATCAGTTTGGATTCAATCGCCACTGCGAGCAGAGGTGTTTTGTGTCGTCTGCACGCTTTCGACAAGAGCGATTACGTCACAGCTGCCAGTCATTAGCATTGGGGAAAAAACAACGGTGGAGAGCATTGCACAATATCAGCCGTTCTAATGGCTCTAAAAGTTTTCTAAAGAACTATTAGGATTTGTTGTTCGCAAATCGTAGGGAAATATCCTCAGTTTACTGCAAATCAAGAACAGTTTGCTTAGATTTGTGCACTTTTCGCTGTGTGAAATTCACAGTAATCGAGATCAAGTGAAGCCTTTTTTTGCGAAAAATGTTCCAGAGTTTAATGTCGTAGAGAATTACGCAATTTGACTCTTCTGAATGCTGGAAACGAATCCCTACAGCATATTGATAGTTTCTTTCAATAAAATATGCAAATCCGAAATGAAATAATCGACATTAAAATTCTGTATGCGGCTATTTTTATAGCCGTTAGGACCGCCCATTAATGAAAAAGCTACAAACGAAATCAGGTAGAAACAAGCCTCTCAACAAAACTTAAATCAGTTTGGATTGTATCGCCACTGCGAGCAGATGTGTTTTGTGTCGTCTGCACGCTTTCGACAAGAGCGATTACGTCACAGCTGCCAGTCATTAGCATTGGGAAAAAAACATCGGTGGAGAGCATTGCACAATATCAGCCGTTCTAATGGCTCTAAAAGTTTTCTAAAGAACTATTAGGATTTGTTGTTTGCAAATCGTAGGGAAATATCCTCAGTTTACTGCAAATCAAGAATAGTTTGCTTAGATTTGTGCACTTTTCGCTGTGTGAAATTCACAGTAATCGAGATCAAGTGAAGCTTTCTTTGTTTTTGCGAAAAATGTGAAAAAGGGGAATGCGTGCATAATTCATACAATTGATATTCGGAAGTGTTAAGGAGCATGTCAGTTGTTTTCGTATTCACGACATCCAGTTATGTCTCTGACATTACCCACCCGCCTTTTGTCGTGAATACGACTTACTTTACTATGGGGCGCCTTTTCGAAATTAGCCATATGGAAGAATGGGCAGAACTTAATCGTGAATATCTCGACTTGTATTAATGGTAGCAACATAATTCTTTCACCATTTCATCAAAAATATGATCAGGAATTCAGGATAATATTTTGATCAGTGTGCGATAACCACAAACAACTCAAAAATTAAGTTTTCTTAAAATTTGAAAACAACGCGGAAAACACCTTACTTTTGCTTGGGTTTTTCGCGCAAGGACGACGATTTTGAGGTAGTCAGGCACATATCTTCAACTGAATGCGTATAAAAGGGGAACCGTGGTCAAAAATCGATCATTTCTTTTCGTGCGTTCGATGGAAGCAGACGTCGTGGGAGTGGAATCATCAACCAGCAGCGACGGACCAAATTGAGTTCCTCAATTTGGTCCTTGTGAATGCTAGAACAGAATCCCTACAGCATATTGATAATTTCTTTCAATAAATTATGCAAATCCGAAATGAAATAATCGACAATAAAATTCTGTATGCGGCTAATTTTATAGCCGTTAGGACCGCCCATTAGTGAAAAAGCTACAAACGAAATCACATAAAAGGAAATCTCTTAACAAAAATTCAATCAGTTTGGATTCAATCGCCACTGCGAGCAGAGGTGTTTTGTGTCGTCTGCACGCTTTCGACAAGAGCGATTACGTCACAGCTGCCAGTCATTAGCATTGGAAAAAAAAAAACAACGGTGGAGAGCATTGCACAATATCAGCCGTTCTAATGGCTCTAAAAGTTTTCTAAAGAACTATTAGGATTTGTTGTTCGCAAATCGTAGGGAAATATCCTCAGTTTACTGCAAATCAAGAACAGTTTGCTTAGATTTGTGCACTTTTCGCTGTGTGAAATTCACAGTAATCGAGATCAAGTGAAGCCTTTTTTTGCAAAAAATGTTTTAGAGTTTAATGTCGTAGAGAATTACGCAATTTGACTCTTCTGAATGCTGGAAACGAATCCCTACAGCATATTGATAGTTTCTTTCAATAAATTATGCAAATCCGAAATGAAATAATCGACAATAAAATTCTGTATGCGGCTAATTTTATAGCCGTTAGGACCGCCCATTAGTGAAAAAGCTACAAACGAAATCACATAAAAGGAAATCTCTTAACAAAAATTCAATCAGTTTGGATTCAATCGCCACTGCGAGCAGAGGTGTTTTGTGTCGTCTGCACGCTTTCGACAAGAGCGATTACGTCACAGCTGCCAGTCATTAGCATTGGGAAAAAAAACAACGGTGGAGCAGGGTTGCCACATTTAAATCTGCATTTTTCAGAAGAAAAATCTGTAAATCTGTATCGGGAGCTCAAAAACCTGTATTGAAAATCTGTATATAGAAGTGCTAAGAAATCGAAGCACAACGGAATGAAAAAGTCTTTAGAACCCAAATTTAAAGAAACCAAAACTTTTCTTAGTCTGAATTTTATGATTTTGTAGTTGAAAAAACGCTGGAAGTTGTTTTTGCGTTGGAGCCTTTCAAAATAATGATTTGACGAAAAACTTTCAAAATCCAATCTGAAAGTGAAACTTAATCTGATTGATCAATTGGTAATCTTTCTATTTTACTACCTTACGTTATGGCCATCTTTTCATCTTATCAGAAGCAATTTTTAATCAACGCTATCAAAAATCTGTACAAATCTGTATTTTTTGCCAAAAATCTGTAATCTGCATATACAGAATCTTGGTCACAAATTTATCTGAAAAATCTGTAAAATGCAGATTAATCTGTATATGTGGCAACCCTGCGGTGGAGAGCATTGCACAATATCAGCCGTTCTAATGGCTCTAAAAGTTTTCTAAAGAACTATTAGGATTTGTTGTTCGCAAATCGTAGGGAAATATCCTCAGTTTACTGCAAATCAAGAACATTTTGCTTAGATTTGTGCACTTTCCGCTGTGTGAAATTCATAGTAATCGAGATCAAGTGAAGCCTTTTTTTGCGAAAAATGTTCCAGAGTTTAATGTCGTAGAGAATTACGCAATTTGACTCTTCTGAATGCTGGAAACGAATCCCTACAGCATATTGATAGTTTCTTTCAATAAAATATGCAAATCCGAAATGAAATAATCGACATTAAAATTCTGTATGCGGCTATTTTTATAGCCGTTAGGACCGCCCATTAGTGAAAAAGCTACAAACGAAATCACATAAAAGGAAATCTCTTAACAAAAATTCAATCAGTTTGGATTCAATCGCCACTGCGAGCAGAGGTGTTTTGTGTCGTCTGCACGCTTTCGACAAGAGCGATTACGTCACAGCTGCCAGTCATTAGCATTGGGAAAAAAAACAACGGTGGAGAGCATTGCACAATATCAGCCGTTCTAATGGCTCTAAAAGTTTTCTAAAGAACTATTAGGATTTGTTGTTCGCAAATCGTAGGGAAATATCCTCAGTTTACTGCAAATCAAGAACATTTTGCTTAGATTTGTGCACTTTTCGCTTTGTGAAATTCATAGTAATCGAGATCAAGTGAAGCCTTTTTTTGCGAAAAATGTTCCAGAGTTTAATGTCGTAGAGAATTACGCAATTTGACTCTTCTGAATGCTGGAAACGAATCCCTACAGCATATTGATAGTTTCTTTCAATAAAATATGCAAATCCGAAATGAAATAATCGACATTAAAATTCTGTATGCGGCTATTTTTATAGCCGTTAGGACCGCCCATTAGTGAAAAAGCTACAAACGAAATCACATAAAAGGAAATCTCTTAACAAAAATTCAATCAGTTTGGATTCAATCGCCACTGCGAGCAGAGGTGTTTTGTGTCGTCTGCACGCTTTCGACAAGAGCGATTACGTCACAGCTGCCAGTCATTAGCATTGGGAAAAAAAACAACGGTGGAGAGCATTGCACAATATCAGCCGTTCTAATGGCTCTAAAAGTTTTCTAAAGAACTATTAGGATTTGTTGTTCGCAAATCGTAGGGAAATATCCTCAGTTTACTGCAAATCAAGAACAGTTTGCTTAGATTTGTGCACTTTTCGCTGTGTGAAATTCACAGTAATCGAGATCAAGTGAAGCCTTTTTTGCAAAAAATGTTTTAGAGTTTAATGTCGTAGAGAATTACGCAATTTGACTCTTCTGTATGCTGGAAACGAATCCCTACAGCATATTGATAGTTTCTTTCAATAAATTATGCAAATCCGAAATGAAATAATCGACAATAAAATTCTGTATGCGGCTAATTTTATAGCCGTTAGGACCACCCATTAGTGAAAAAGCTACAAACGAAATCACATAAAAGGAAATCTCTTAACAAAAATTCAATCAGTTTGGATTCAATCGCCACTGCGAGCAGAGGTGTTTTGTGTCGTCTGCACGCTTTCGACAAGAGCGATTACGTCACAGCTGCCAGTCATTAGCATTGGGGAAAAAACAACGGTGGAGAGCATTGCACAATATCAGCCGTTCTAATGGCTCTAAAAGTTTTCTAAAGAACTATTAGGATTTGTTGTTCGCAAATCGTAGGGAAATATCCTCAGTTTACTGCAAATCAAGAACAGTTTGCTTAGATTTGTGCACTTTTCGCTGTGTGAAATTCACAGTAATCGAGATCAAGTGAAGCCTTTTTTTGCGAAAAATGTTCCAGAGTTTAATGTCGTAGAGAATTACGCAATTTGACTCTTCTGAATGCTGGAAACGAATCCCTACAGCATATTGATAGTTTCTTTCAATAAAATATGCAAATCCGAAATGAAATAATCGACATTAAAATTCTGTATGCGGCTATTTTTATAGCCGTTAGGACCGCCCATTAATGAAAAAGCTACAAACGAAATCAGGTAGAAACAAGCCTCTCAACAAAACTTAAATCAGTTTGGATTGTATCGCCACTGCGAGCAGATGTGTTTTGTGTCGTCTGCACGCTTTCGACAAGAGCGATTACGTCACAGCTGCCAGTCATTAGCATTGGGAAAAAAACATCGGTGGAGAGCATTGCACAATATCAGCCGTTCTAATGGCTCTAAAAGTTTTCTAAAGAACTATTAGGATTTGTTGTTTGCAAATCGTAGGGAAATATCCTCAGTTTACTGCAAATCAAGAATAGTTTGCTTAGATTTGTGCACTTTTCGCTGTGTGAAATTCACAGTAATCGAGATCAAGTGAAGCTTTCTTTGTTTTTGCGAAAAATGTGAAAAAGGGGAATGCGTGCATAATTCATACAATTGATATTCGGAAGTGTTAAGGAGCATGTCAGTTGTTTTCGTATTCACGACATCCAGTTATGTCTCTGACATTACCCACCCGCCTTTTTTTCCCACTGCTAATGACTGGCAACTGTGACGTAATCGCTGTTGTCGAAAGCGTGCAGACGACACAAAACACATCTGCTCGCAGTGGTGATTGAATCCAAACTGATTGAATTTTTGTTAAGAGATTTCCTTTTATGTGATTTCGTTTGTAGCTTTTTCACTAATGGGCGGTCCTAACGGCTATAAAAATAGCCACATACAGAATTTTATTGTCGATTATTTCATTTCGGATTTGCATAATTTATTGAAAGAAATTATCAATATGCTGTAGGGATTCTGTTCTAGCATTCACAAGGACCAAATTGAGGAACTCAATTTGGTCCGTCGCTGCTGGTTGATGATTCCACTCCCACGACGTCTGCTTCCATCGAACGCACGAAAAGAAATGATCGATTTTTGACCACGGTTCCCCTTTTATACGCATTCAGTTGAAGATATGTGCCTGACTACCTCAAAATCGTCGTCCTTGCGCGAAAAACCCAAGCGAAAGTAAGGTGTTTTCCGCGTTGTTTTCAAATTTTAAGAAAACTTAATTTTTGAGTTGTTTGTGGTTATCGCACACTGATCAAAATATTATCCTGAATTCCTGATCATATTTTTGATGAAATGGTGAAAGAATTATGTTGCTACCATTAATACAAGTCGAGATATTCACGATTAAGTTCTGCCCATTCTTCCATATGGCTAATTTCGAAAAGGCGCCCCATAGTAAAGTAAGTCGTATTCACGACAAAACCATTCATACATTTCATTCTCGGCAGCTAGTAATGGAATGCAAAACTATATATTCTAAGCGTAAAACAATTCATTTTTAATATACTAATATAGGCTGGGTACAACAAATTTCTGAAGTAATTTCAATGAAAACTTTCAAGTACGAAGATTTCATTAAGAGACAATTGCAATGGTCCGTTTTGAAATGTGTACTTCCGTTGTGCAATTATAATTTTGATAATAATGATAATAAAATAATAATAATAATAATAATAATAATAATAATAATAATATAATAATAATAATAATAATAAATAATAATAATAATAATTATAATAATAATAATAATCATACTAATCGTAATGAACAAATTACTAAATGACATTAAAAGTTTTGAAGTAATAAAATCAATCATATGAAATATCGATTATTCAGCGCGCATTAAGGTTAATCAACAGGATGTAAGATTATTGGAAAATATCAAGAACCGTTATTCTGCTATCCGTAATATTATCACTAGAACTTCGAACGAATATTATTGATATTTCTAAAAACGCTGTCTAAATCCAGGGTAGCTTGGATCCGATCGGAAAATCAATACGTCACTATTCAGAATAAGTGATAATAACATACCTGACCGGATTCCATTCGAGTGCTCATCTTGTACTCCACTCGGTTGCGAACTCAACGAACCACCTCCATCACTCGGCTCTGCTACTGTCTGCTCAACGCGTCTCAACAGCCGACTCGGCTCTCCTTCTGCGAGTTCTGTTGAAGCCTCCTGCTTCTTCCGCTTGCGGTAGCAAGCTTTGTATTTCGCCTGGAGATGCCTCGATCGCGCCATAATCGATACGTTGACAACGACAGCCAAATTCGAAATGAATGGCTTCTGAGTCGGTGCTATGCATTTTATATAGCAAATCAGAAGGAAGTTCTACAAACTGCAACCAATTTAAAAATGGGTTGTATAGAGTACAGAAAAGTAAAATTTCGCATAATTCTTTGGGAGTATTATTATGGTTCTAAAAAATAAAAGGCGGGTGGGTAATGTCAGAGACATAACTGGATGTCGTGAATACGAAAACAACTGACATGCTCCTTAACACTTCCGAATATCAATTGTATGAATTATGCACGCATTCCCCTTTTTCACATTTTTCGCAAAAACAAAGAAAGCTTCACTTGATCTCGATTACTGTGAATTTCACACAGCGAAAAGTGCACAAATCTAAGCAAACTATTCTTGATTTGCAGTAAACTGAGGATATTTCCCTACGATTTGCAAACAACAAATCCTAATAGTTCTTTAGAAAACTTTTAGAGCCATTAGAACGGCTGATATTGTGCAATGCTCTCCACCGATGTTTTTTTCCCAATGCTAATGACTGGCAGCTGTGACGTAATCGCTCTTGTCGAAAGCGTGCAGACGACACAAAACACATCTGCTCGCAGTGGCGATACAATCCAAACTGATTTAAGTTTTGTTGAGAGGCTTGTTTCTACCTGATTTCGTTTGTAGCTTTTTCATTAATGGGCGGTCCTAACGGCTATAAAAATAGCCGCATACAGAATTTTAATGTCGATTATTTCATTTCGGATTTGCATATTTTATTGAAAGAAACTATCAATATGCTGTAGGGATTCGTTTCCAGCATTCAGAAGAGTCAAATTGCGTAATTCTCTACGACATTAAACTCTGGAACATTTTTCGCAAAAAAAGGCTTCACTTGATCTCGATTACTGTGAATTTCACACAGCGAAAAGTGCACAAATCTAAGCAAACTGTTCTTGATTTGCAGTAAACTGAGGATATTTCCCTACGATTTGCGAACAACAAATCCTAATAGTTCTTTAGAAAACTTTTAGAGCCATTAGAACGGCTGATATTGTGCAATGCTCTCCACCGTTGTTTTTTCCCCAATGCTAATGACTGGCAGCTGTGACGTAATCGCTCTTGTCGAAAGCGTGCAGACGACACAAAACACCTCTGCTCGCAGTGGCGATTGAATCCAAACTGATTGAATTTTTGTTAAGAGATTTCCTTTTATGTGATTTCGTTTGTAGCTTTTTCACTAATGGGTGGTCCTAACGGCTATAAAATTAGCCGCATACAGAATTTTATTGTCGATTATTTCATTTCGGATTTGCATAATTTATTGAAAGAAACTATCAATATGCTGTAGGGATTCGTTTCCAGCATACAGAAGAGTCAAATTGCGTAATTCTCTACGACATTAAACTCTAAAACATTTTTTGCAAAAAAGGCTTCACTTGATCTCGATTACTGTGAATTTCACACAGCGAAAAGTGCACAAATCTAAGCAAACTGTTCTTGATTTGCAGTAAACTGAGGATATTTCCCTACGATTTGCGAACAACAAATCCTAATAGTTCTTTAGAAAACTTTTAGAGCCATTAGAACGGCTGATATTGTGCAATGCTCTCCACCGTTGTTTTTTTTCCCAATGCTAATGACTGGCAGCTGTGACGTAATCGCTCTTGTCGAAAGCGTGCAGACGACACAAAACACCTCTGCTCGCAGTGGCGATTGAATCCAAACTGATTGAATTTTTGTTAAGAGATTTCCTTTTATGTGATTTCGTTTGTAGCTTTTTCACTAATGGGCGGTCCTAACGGCTATAAAAATAGCCGCATACAGAATTTTAATGTCGATTATTTCATTTCGGATTTGCATATTTTATTGAAAGAAACTATCAATATGCTGTAGGGATTCGTTTCCAGCATTCAGAAGAGTCAAATTGCGTAATTCTCTACGACATTAAACTCTGGAACATTTTTCGCAAAAAAAGGCTTCACTTGATCTCGATTACTATGAATTTCACACAGCGGAAAGTGCACAAATCTAAGCAAAATGTTCTTGATTTGCAGTAAACTGAGGATATTTCCCTACGATTTGCGAACAACAAATCCTAATAGTTCTTTAGAAAACTTTTAGAGCCATTAGAACGGCTGATATTGTGCAATGCTCTCCACCGTTGTTTTTTTTCCCAATGCTAATGACTGGCAGCTGTGACGTAATCGCTCTTGTCGAAAGCGTGCAGACGACACAAAACACCTCTGCTCGCAGTGGCGATTGAATCCAAACTGATTGAATTTTTGTTAAGAGATTTCCTTTTATGTGATTTCGTTTGTAGCTTTTTCACTAATGGGCGGTCCTAACGGCTATAAAAATAGCCGCATACAGAATTTTAATGTCGATTATTTCATTTCGGATTTGCATATTTTATTGAAAGAAACTATCAATATGCTGTAGGGATTCGTTTCCAGCATTCAGAAGAGTCAAATTGCGTAATTCTCTACGACATTAAACTCTGGAACATTTTTCGCAAAAAAAGGCTTCACTTGATCTCGATTACTATGAATTTCACAAAGCGAAAAGTGCACAAATCTAAGCAAAATGTTCTTGATTTGCAGTAAACTGAGGATATTTCCCTACGATTTGCGAACAACAAATCCTAATAGTTCTTTAAAAAACTTTTAGAGCCATTAGAACGGCTGATATTGTGCAATGCTCTCCACCGTTGTTTTTTTTCCCAATGCTAATGACTGGCAGCTGTGACGTAATCGCTCTTGTCGAAAGCGTGCAGACGACACAAAACACCTCTGCTCGCAGTGGCGATTGAATCCAAACTGATTGAATTTTTGTTAAGAGATTTCCTTTTATGTGATTTCGTTTGTAGCTTTTTCACTAATGGGCGGTCCTAACGGCTATAAAAATAGCCGCATACAGAATTTTAATGTCGATTATTTCATTTCGGATTTGCATATTTTATTGAAAGAAACTATCAATATGCTGTAGGGATTCGTTTCCAGCATTCAGAAGAGTCAAATTGCGTAATTCTCTACGACATTAAACTCTGGAACATTTTTCGCAAAAAAAGGCTTCACTTGATCTCGATTACTATGAATTTCACACAGCGGAAAGTGCACAAATCTAAGCAAAATGTTCTTGATTTGCAGTAAACTGAGGATATTTCCCTACGATTTGCGAACAACAAATCCTAATAGTTCTTTAGAAAACTTTTAGAGCCATTAGAACGGCTGATATTGTGCAATGCTCTCCACCGCAGGGTTGCCACATATACAGATTAATCTGCATTTTACAGATTTTTCAGATAAATTTGTGACCAAGATTCTGTATATGCAGATTACAGATTTTTGGCAAAAAATACAGATTTGTACAGATTTTTGATAGCGTTGATTAAAAATTGCTTCTGATAAGATGAAAAGATGGCCATAACGTAAGGTAGTAAAATAGAAAGATTACCAATTGATCAATCAGATTAAGTTTCACTTTCAGATTGGATTTTGAAAGTTTTTCGTCAAATCATTATTTTGAAAGGCTCCAACGCAAAAACAACTTCCAGCGTTTTTTCAACTACAAAATCATAAAATTCAGACTAAGAAAAGTTTTGGTTTCTTTAAATTTGGGTTCTAAAGACTTTTTCATTCCGTTGTGCTTCGATTTCTTAGCACTTCTATATACAGATTTTCAATACAGGTTTTTGAGCTCCCGATACAGATTTACAGATTTTTCTTCTGAAAAATGCAGATTTAAATGTGGCAACCCTGCTCCACCGTTGTTTTTTTTCCCAATGCTAATGACTGGCAGCTGTGACGTAATCGCTCTTGTCGAAAGCGTGCAGACGACACAAAACACCTCTGCTCGCAGTGGCGATTGAATCCAAACTGATTGAATTTTTGTTAAGAGATTTCCTTTTATGTGATTTCGTTTGTAGCTTTTTCACTAATGGGCGGTCCTAACGGCTATAAAATTAGCCGCATACAGAATTTTATTGTCGATTATTTCATTTCGGATTTGCATAATTTATTGAAAGAAACTATCAATATGCTGTAGGGATTCGTTTCCAGCATTCAGAAGAGTCAAATTGCGTAATTCTCTACGACATTAAACTCTAAAACATTTTTTGCAAAAAAAGGCTTCACTTGATCTCGATTACTGTGAATTTCACACAGCGAAAAGTGCACAAATCTAAGCAAACTGTTCTTGATTTGCAGTAAACTGAGGATATTTCCCTACGATTTGCGAACAACAAATCCTAATAGTTCTTTAGAAAACTTTTAGAGCCATTAGAACGGCTGATATTGTGCAATGCTCTCCACCGTTGTTTTTTTTTTTCCAATGCTAATGACTGGCAGCTGTGACGTAATCGCTCTTGTCGAAAGCGTGCAGACGACACAAAACACCTCTGCTCGCAGTGGCGATTGAATCCAAACTGATTGAATTTTTGTTAAGAGATTTCCTTTTATGTGATTTCGTTTGTAGCTTTTTCACTAATGGGCGGTCCTAACGGCTATAAAATTAGCCGCATACAGAATTTTATTGTCGATTATTTCATTTCGGATTTGCATAATTTATTGAAAGAAATTATCAATATGCTGTAGGGATTCTGTTCTAGCATTCACAAGGACCAAATTGAGGAACTCAATTTGGTCCGTCGCTGCTGGTTGATGATTCCACTCCCACGACGTCTGCTTCCATCGAACGCACGAAAAGAAATGATCGATTTTTGACCACGGTTCCCCTTTTATACGCATTCAGTTGAAGATATGTGCCTGACTACCTCAAAATCGTCGTCCTTGCGCGAAAAACCCAAGCAAAAGTAAGGTGTTTTCCGCGTTGTTTTCAAATTTTAAGAAAACTTAATTTTTGAGTTGTTTGTGGTTATCGCACACTGATCAAAATATTATCCTGAATTCCTGATCATATTTTTGATGAAATGGTGAAAGAATTATGTTGCTACCATTAATACAAGTCGAGATATTCACGATTAAGTTCTGCCCATTCTTCCATATGGCTAATTTCGAAAAGGCGCCCCATAGTAAAGTAAGTCGTATTCACGACAAAACCATTCATACATTTCATTCTCGGCAGCTAGTAATGGAATGCAAAACTATATATTCTAAGCGTAAAACAATTCATTTTTAATATACTAATATAGGCTGGGTACAACAAATTTCTGAAGTAATTTCAATGAAAACTTTCAAGTACGAAGATTTCATTAAGAGACAATTGCAATGGTCCGTTTTGAAATGTGTACTTCCGTTGTGCAATTATAATTTTGATAATAATGATAATAAAATAATAATAATAATAATAATAATAATAATAATAATATAATAATAATAATAATAATAAATAATAATAATAATAATTATAATAATAATAATAATCATACTAATCGTAATGAACAAATTACTAAATGACATTAAAAGTTTTGAAGTAATAAAATCAATCATATGAAATATCGATTATTCAGCGCGCATTAAGGTTAATCAACAGGATGTAAGATTATTGGAAAATATCAAGAACCGTTATTCTGCTATCCGTAATATTATCACTAGAACTTCGAACGAATATTATTGATATTTCTAAAAACGCTGTCTAAATCCAGGGTAGCTTGGATCCGATCGGAAAATCAATACGTCACTATTCAGAATAAGTGATAATAACATACCTGACCGGATTCCATTCGAGTGCTCATCTTGTACTCCACTCGGTTGCGAACTCAACGAACCACCTCCATCACTCGGCTCTGCTACTGTCTGCTCAACGCGTCTCAACAGCCGACTCGGCTCTCCTTCTGCGAGTTCTGTTGAAGCCTCCTGCTTCTTCCGCTTGCGGTAGCAAGCTTTGTATTTCGCCTGGAGATGCCTCGATCGCGCCATAATCGATACGTTGACAACGACAGCCAAATTCGAAATGAATGGCTTCTGAGTCGGTGCTATGCATTTTATATAGCAAATCAGAAGGAAGTTCTACAAACTGCAACCAATTTAAAAATGGGTTGTATAGAGTACAGAAAAGTAAAATTTCGCATAATTCTTTGGGAGTATTATTATGGTTCTAAAAAGAACCGATTTGAAGAATTCTGAAATTAGGAACTGGATCTGAGTTCAAGAATTAAATTCAGAAAAGGTCTGCTTTCATTGCCGACTGCTCCACCTGACGGCTGAAGTCCAAATGAGAGCACGAACCTGAGCGTTTGAGGTTTGGCACCACGCAAAAGTCCTGCTCTCATTATCGATGACCGCTGCTCCCGACGATTGAAGTCCAAATGAAAGCACGACCTAAGCGTTTGAGGTTTTATACCACGCAAAAGGTCTGCTTTCATTGACGACTGCTCCACCTGACGACTGAAGTCCAAATGAGAGCATGACCTGAGCGTTTGAGGTTTGGCACCACGCAAAAGTCCTGCTCTCATTACCGATGACCGCTGCTCCCGACGATTGAAGTCCAAATGAAAGCACGACCTAAGCGTTTGAGGCTTTATACCACGCAAAAGATCTGCTTTCATTGCCGACTGCTCCACCTGACGGCTGAAGTCCAAATGAGAGCACGAACCTGAGCGTTTGAGGTTTGGCACCACGCAAAAGGCCTGCTCTCATTATCGATGACCGCTGCTCCCGACGATTGAAGTCCAAATGAAAGCACGACCTAAGCGTTTGAGGTTTTATACCACGCAAAAGGTCTGCTTTCATTGACGACTGCTCCACCTGACGACTGAAGTCCAAATGAGAGCATGACCTGAGCGTTTGAGGTTTGGCACCACGCAAAAGTCCTGCTCTCATTATCGATGACCGCTGCTCCCGACGATTGAAGTCCAAATGAAAGCACGACCTAAGCGTTTGAGGCTTTATACCACGCAAAAGATCTGCTTTCATTGCCGACTGCTCCACCTGACGGCTGAAGTCCAAATGAGAGCACGACCTGAGCGTTTGAGGTTTGGCACCACGCAAAAGGCCTGCTCTCATTATCGATGACCGCTGCTCCCGACGATTGAAGTCCAAATGAAAGCACTACCTAAGCGTTTGAGGCTTTATACCACGCAAAAGGTCTGCTTTCATTGCCGACTGCTCCACCTGACGGCTGAAGTCCAAATGAGAGCACGACCTGAGCGTTTGAGGTTTGGCACCACGCAAAAGGCCTGCTCTCATTATCGATGACCGCTGCTCCCGACGATTGAAGTCCAAATGAAAGCACGACCTAAGCATTTGAGGTTTTATACCACGCAAAAGGTCTGCTTTCATTGACGACTGCTCCACCTGACGACTGAAGTCCAAATGAGAGCATGATTTGAGCGTTTGAGGTTTGGCACCACGCAAAAGTCCTGCTCTCATTATCGATGACCGCTGCTCCCGACGATTGAAGTCCAAATGAAAGCACGACCTAAGCGTTTGAGGCTTTATACCACGCAAAAGGTCTGCTTTCATTGCCGACTGCTCCACCTGACGGCTGAAGTCCAAATGAGAGCACGACCTGAGCGTTTGAGGTTTGGCACCACGCAAAAGGTCTGCTCTCCGAAGCTGCTGGTCCCACGACGTCTGCTTGCATCCAACGCACAAGAAGAAATGACCGAATTTCGACCACGTTTCCTCTTTTATACGCAGTCAGTTGAAGATATGTGCCTGACTACCTCAAAATCGTCGTCCTTGCGCGAAAAAGCCAAGCAAAAATAAAAAGTTTTCCGCGTTGTTTTCAAAGTTTGAGAAAACTTAATATTTGAGTTGTTTCTGGTTATCTCACACTGTTCAAAATATTATCCTAAATTCCTGATCATATTTTTGATGAAATGGTGAAAGAATTATGTTGCTGCCTTTAATACAAGTCGAGATATTCACGATTAAGTTCTGCCCATTCTTCCATATGGCTAATTTTGAAAAGGCACCCCATAGTAAAGTAAGTCGTATTCACGACAAAAGGCGGGTGGGTAATGTCAGAGACATAACTGGATGTCGTGAATACGAAAACAACTGACATGCTCCTTAACACTTCCGAATATCAATTGTATGAATTATGCACGCATTCCCCTTTTTCACATTTTTCGCAAAAACAAAGAAAGCTTCACTTGATCTCGATTACTGTGAATTTCACACAGCGAAAAGTGCACAAATCTAAGCAAACTATTCTTGATTTGCAGTAAACTGAGGATATTTCCCTACGATTTGCAAACAACAAATCCTAATAGTTCTTTAGAAAACTTTTAGAGCCATTAGAACGGCTGATATTGTGCAATGCTCTCCACCGATGTTTTTTTCCCAATGCTAATGACTGGCAGCTGTGACGTAATCGCTCTTGTCGAAAGCGTGCAGACGACACAAAACACATCTGCTCGCAGTGGCGATACAATCCAAACTGATTTAAGTTTTGTTGAGAGGCTTGTTTCTACCTGATTTCGTTTGTAGCTTTTTCATTAATGGGCGGTCCTAACGGCTATAAAAATAGCCGCATACAGAATTTTAATGTCGATTATTTCATTTCGGATTTGCATATTTTATTGAAAGAAACTATCAATATGCTGTAGGGATTCGTTTCCAGCATTCAGAAGAGTCAAATTGCGTAATTCTCTACGACATTAAACTCTGGAACATTTTTCGCAAAAAAAGGCTTCACTTGATCTCGATTACTGTGAATTTCACACAGCGAAAAGTGCACAAATCTAAGCAAACTGTTCTTGATTTGCAGTAAACTGAGGATATTTCCCTACGATTTGCGAACAACAAATCCTAATAGTTCTTTAGAAAACTTTTAGAGCCATTAGAACGGCTGATATTGTGCAATGCTCTCCACCGTTGTTTTTTCCCCAATGCTAATGACTGGCAGCTGTGACGTAATCGCTCTTGTCGAAAGCGTGCAGACGACACAAAACACCTCTGCTCGCAGTGGCGATTGAATCCAAACTGATTGAATTTTTGTTAAGAGATTTCCTTTTATGTGATTTCGTTTGTAGCTTTTTCACTAATGGGTGGTCCTAACGGCTATAAAATTAGCCGCATACAGAATTTTATTGTCGATTATTTCATTTCGGATTTGCATAATTTATTGAAAGAAACTATCAATATGCTGTAGGGATTCGTTTCCAGCATACAGAAGAGTCAAATTGCGTAATCCTCTACGACATTAAACTCTAAAACATTTTTTGCAAAAAAGGCTTCACTTGATCTCGATTACTGTGAATTTCACACAGCGAAAAGTGCACAAATCTAAGCAAACTGTTCTTGATTTGCAGTAAACTGAGGATATTTCCCTACGATTTGCGAACAACAAATCCTAATAGTTCTTTAGAAAACTTTTAGAGCCATTAGAACGGCTGATATTGTGCAATGCTCTCCACCGTTGTTTTTTTTCCCAATGCTAATGACTGGCAGCTGTGACGTAATCGCTCTTGTCGAAAGCGTGCAGACGACACAAAACACCTCTGCTCGCAGTGGCGATTGAATCCAAACTGATTGAATTTTTGTTAAGAGATTTCCTTTTATGTGATTTCGTTTGTAGCTTTTTCACTAATGGGCGGTCCTAACGGCTATAAAAATAGCCGCATACAGAATTTTAATGTCGATTATTTCATTTCGGATTTGCATATTTTATTGAAAGAAACTATCAATATGCTGTAGGGATTCGTTTCCAGCATTCAGAAGAGTCAAATTGCGTAATTCTCTACGACATTAAACTCTGGAACATTTTTCGCAAAAAAAGGCTTCACTTGATCTCGATTACTATGAATTTCACACAGCGGAAAGTGCACAAATCTAAGCAAAATGTTCTTGATTTGCAGTAAACTGAGGATATTTCCCTACGATTTGCGAACAACAAATCCTAATAGTTCTTTAGAAAACTTTTAGAGCCATTAGAACGGCTGATATTGTGCAATGCTCTCCACCGTTGTTTTTTTTCCCAATGCTAATGACTGGCAGCTGTGACGTAATCGCTCTTGTCGAAAGCGTGCAGACGACACAAAACACCTCTGCTCGCAGTGGCGATTGAATCCAAACTGATTGAATTTTTGTTAAGAGATTTCCTTTTATGTGATTTCGTTTGTAGCTTTTTCACTAATGGGCGGTCCTAACGGCTATAAAATTAGCCGCATACAGAATTTTATTGTCGATTATTTCATTTCGGATTTGCATAATTTATTGAAAGAAACTATCAATATGCTGTAGGGATTCGTTTCCAGCATTCAGAAGAGTCAAATTGCGTAATTCTCTACGACATTAAACTCTAAAACATTTTTTGCAAAAAAAGGCTTCACTTGATCTCGATTACTGTGAATTTCACACAGCGAAAAGTGCACAAATCTAAGCAAACTGTTCTTGATTTGCAGTAAACTGAGGATATTTCCCTACGATTTGCGAACAACAAATCCTAATAGTTCTTTAGAAAACTTTTAGAGCCATTAGAACGGCTGATATTGTGCAATGCTCTCCACCGTTGTTTTTTTTTTCCAATGCTAATGACTGGCAGCTGTGACGTAATCGCTCTTGTCGAAAGCGTGCAGACGACACAAAACACCTCTGCTCGCAGTGGCGATTGAATCCAAACTGATTGAATTTTTGTTAAGAGATTTCCTTTTATGTGATTTCGTTTGTAGCTTTTTCACTAATGGGCGGTCCTAACGGCTATAAAATTAGCCGCATACAGAATTTTATTGTCGATTATTTCATTTCGGATTTGCATAATTTATTGAAAGAAATTATCAATATGCTGTAGGGATTCTGTTCTAGCATTCACAAGGACCAAATTGAGGAACTCAATTTGGTCCGTCGCTGCTGGTTGATGATTCCACTCCCACGACGTCTGCTTCCATCGAACGCACGAAAAGAAATGATCGATTTTTGACCACGGTTCCCCTTTTATACGCATTCAGTTGAAGATATGTGCCTGACTACCTCAAAATCGTCGTCCTTGCGCGAAAAACCCAAGCGAAAGTAAGGTGTTTTCCGCGTTGTTTTCAAATTTTAAGAAAACTTAATTTTTGAGTTGTTTGTGGTTATCGCACACTGATCAAAATATTATCCTGAATTCCTGATCATATTTTTGATGAAATGGTGAAAGAATTATGTTGCTACCATTAATACAAGTCGAGATATTCACGATTAAGTTCTGCCCATTCTTCCATATGGCTAATTTCGAAAAGGCGCCCCATAGTAAAGTAAGTCGTATTCACGACAAAACCATTCATACATTTCATTCTCGGCAGCTAGTAATGGAATGCAAAACTATATATTCTAAGCGTAAAACAATTCATTTTTAATATACTAATATAGGCTGGGTACAACAAATTTCTGAAGTAATTTCAATGAAAACTTTCAAGTACGAAGATTTCATTAAGAGACAATTGCAATGGTCCGTTTTGAAATGTGTACTTCCGTTGTGCAATTATAATTTTGATAATAATGATAATAAAATAATAATAATAATAATAATAATAATAATAATAATAATATAATAATAATAATAATAAATAATAATAATAATAATTATAATAATAATAATAATCATACTAATCGTAATGAACAAATTACTAAATGACATTAAAAGTTTTGAAGTAATAAAATCAATCATATGAAATATCGATTATTCAGCGCGCATTAAGGTTAATCAACAGGATGTAAGATTATTGGAAAATATCAAGAACCGTTATTCTGCTATCCGTAATATTATCACTAGAACTTCGAACGAATATTATTGATATTTCTAAAAACGCTGTCTAAATCCAGGGTAGCTTGGATCCGATCGGAAAATCAATACGTCACTATTCAGAATAAGTGATAATAACATACCTGACCGGATTCCATTCGAGTGCTCATCTTGTACTCCACTCGGTTGCGAACTCAACGAACCACCTCCATCACTCGGCTCTGCTACTGTCTGCTCAACGCGTCTCAACAGCCGACTCGGCTCTCCTTCTGCGAGTTCTGTTGAAGCCTCCTGCTTCTTCCGCTTGCGGTAGCAAGCTTTGTATTTCGCCTGGAGATGCCTCGATCGCGCCATAATCGATACGTTGACAACGACAGCCAAATTCGAAATGAATGGCTTCTGAGTCGGTGCTATGCATTTTATATAGCAAATCAGAAGGAAGTTCTACAAACTGCAACCAATTTAAAAATGGGTTGTATAGAGTACAGAAAAGTAAAATTTCGCATAATTCTTTGGGAGTATTATTATGGTTCTAAAAAGAACCGATTTGAAGAATTCTGAAATTAGGAACTGGATCTGAGTTCAAGAATTAAATTCAGAAAAGGTCTGCTTTCATTGCCGACTGCTCCACCTGACGGCTGAAGTCCAAATGAGAGCACGAACCTGAGCGTTTGAGGTTTGGCACCACGCAAAAGTCCTGCTCTCATTATCGATGACCGCTGCTCCCGACGATTGAAGTCCAAATGAAAGCACGACCTAAGCGTTTGAGGTTTTATACCACGCAAAAGGTCTGCTTTCATTGACGACTGCTCCACCTGACGACTGAAGTCCAAATGAGAGCATGACCTGAGCGTTTGAGGTTTGGCACCACGCAAAAGTCCTGCTCTCATTACCGATGACCGCTGCTCCCGACGATTGAAGTCCAAATGAAAGCACGACCTAAGCGTTTGAGGCTTTATACCACGCAAAAGATCTGCTTTCATTGCCGACTGCTCCACCTGACGGCTGAAGTCCAAATGAGAGCACGAACCTGAGCGTTTGAGGTTTGGCACCACGCAAAAGGCCTGCTCTCATTATCGATGACCGCTGCTCCCGACGATTGAAGTCCAAATGAAAGCACGACCTAAGCGTTTGAGGTTTTATACCACGCAAAAGGTCTGCTTTCATTGACGACTGCTCCACCTGACGACTGAAGTCCAAATGAGAGCATGACCTGAGCGTTTGAGGTTTGGCACCACGCAAAAGTCCTGCTCTCATTATCGATGACCGCTGCTCCCGACGATTGAAGTCCAAATGAAAGCACGACCTAAGCGTTTGAGGCTTTATACCACGCAAAAGATCTGCTTTCATTGCCGACTGCTCCACCTGACGGCTGAAGTCCAAATGAGAGCACGACCTGAGCGTTTGAGGTTTGGCACCACGCAAAAGGCCTGCTCTCATTATCGATGACCGCTGCTCCCGACGATTGAAGTCCAAATGAAAGCACTACCTAAGCGTTTGAGGCTTTATACCACGCAAAAGGTCTGCTTTCATTGCCGACTGCTCCACCTGACGACTGAAGTCCAAATGAGAGCACGACCTGAGCGTTTGAGGTTTGGCACCACGCAAAAGGCCTGCTCTCATTATCGATGACCGCTGCTCCCGACGATTGAAGTCCAAATGAAAGCACGACCTAAGCATTTGAGGTTTTATACCACGCAAAAGGTCTGCTTTCATTGACGACTGCTCCACCTGACGACTGAAGTCCAAATGAGAGCATGATTTGAGCGTTTGAGGTTTGGCACCACGCAAAAGTCCTGCTCTCATTATCGATGACCGCTGCTCCCGACGATTGAAGTCCAAATGAAAGCACGACCTAAGCGTTTGAGGCTTTATACCACGCAAAAGGTCTGCTTTCATTGCCGACTGCTCCACCTGACGGCTGAAGTCCAAATGAGAGCACGACCTGAGCGTTTGAGGTTTGGCACCACGCAAAAGGTCTGCTCTCCGAAGCTGCTGGTCCCACGACGTCTGCTTGCATCCAACGCACAAGAAGAAATGACCGAATTTCGACCACGTTTCCTCTTTTATACGCAGTCAGTTGAAGATATGTGCCTGACTACCTCAAAATCGTCGTCCTTGCGCGAAAAAGCCAAGCAAAAATAAAAAGTTTTCCGCGTTGTTTTCAAAGTTTGAGAAAACTTAATATTTGAGTTGTTTCTGGTTATCTCACACTGTTCAAAATATTATCCTAAATTCCTGATCATATTTTTGATGAAATGGTGAAAGAATTATGTTGCTGCCTTTAATACAAGTCGAGATATTCACGATTAAGTTCTGCCCATTCTTCCATATGGCTAATTTTGAAAAGGCACCCCATAGTAAAGTAAGTCGTATTCACGACAAAAGAACCGATTTGAAGAATTCTGAAATTAGGAACTGGATCTGAGTTCAAGAATTAAATTCAGAAAAGGTCTGCTTTCATTGCCGACTGCTCCACCTGACGGCTGAAGTCCAAATGAGAGCACGAACCTGAGCGTTTGAGGTTTGGCACCACGCAAAAGGCCTGCTCTCATTATCGATGACCGCTGCTCCCGACGATTGAAGTCCAAATGAAAGCACGACCTAAGCGTTTGAGGTTTTATACCACGCAAAAGGTCTGCTTTCATTGACGACTGCTCCACCTGACGACTGAAGTCCAAATGAGAGCATGACCTGAGCGTTTGAGGTTTGGCACCACGCAAAAGTCCTGCTCTCATTACCGATGACCGCTGCTCCCGACGATTGAAGTCCAAATGAAAGCACGACCTAAGCGTTTGAGGCTTTATACCACGCAAAAGATCTGCTTTCATTGCCGACTGCTCCACCTGACGGCTGAAGTCCAAATGAGAGCACGAACCTGAGCGTTTGAGGTTTGGCACCACGCAAAAGGTCTGCTCTCATTATCGATGACCGCTGCTCCCGACGATTGAAGTCCAAATGAAAGCACGACCTAAGCGTTTGAGGTTTTATACCACGCAAAAGGTCTGCTTTCATTGACGACTGCTCCACCTGACGACTGAAGTCCAAATGAGAGCATGACCTGAGCGTTTGAGGTTTGGCACCACGCAAAAGTCCTGCTCTCATTATCGATGACCGCTGCTCCCGACGATTGAAGTCCAAATGAAAGCACGACCTAAGCGTTTGAGGCTTTATACCACGCAAAAGGTCTGCTTTCATTGCCGACTGCTCCACCTGACGGCTGAAGTCCAAATGAGAGCACGACCTGAGCGTTTGAGGTTTGGCACCACGCAAAAGGCCTGCTCTCATTATCGATGACCGCTGCTCCCGACGATTGAAGTCCAAATGAAAGCACGACCTAAGCATTTGAGGTTTTATACCACGCAAAAGGTCTGCTTTCATTGACGACTGCTCCACCTGACGACTGAAGTCCAAATGAGAGCACGACCTGAGCGTTTGAGGTTTGGCACCACGCAAAAGGTCTGCTCTCCGAAGCTGCTGGTTCCACGACGTCTGCTTGCATCCAACGCACAAGAAGAAATGACCGAATTTCGACCACGTTTCCTCTTTTATACGCAGTCAGTTGAAGATATGTGCCTGACTACCTCAAAATCGTCGTCCTTGCGCGAAAAAGCCAAGCAAAAATAAAAAGTTTTCCGCGTTGTTTTCAAAGTTTGAGAAAACTTAATATTTGAGTTGTTTCTGGTTATCTCACACTGTTCAAAATATTATCCTAAATTCCTGATCATATTTTTGATGAAATGGTGAAAGAATTATGTTGCTGCCTTTAATACAAGTCGAGATATTCACGATTAAGTTCTGCCCATTCTTCCATATGGCTAATTTTGAAAAGGCACCCCATAGTAAAGTAAGTCGTATTCACGACAAAAGCTACAAACGAAATCAGGTAGAAACAAGCCTCTCAACAAAAAGTGAAGCCTTCTTTGTTTTTGCGAAAAATGTGCAAAGGGGAATGCTTGCATAATTCATACAATTGATCAACTAATTGATATTCGGAAGTGTTAAGGAACATGTCAGTTGTTTTCGTATTCACGACATCCAGTTATGTCTCTGACATTACCCACCCGCCTTTTTTTTACTATGTATTCAAAATACCGATATATGTTATCTCTGTTATTAACTTTGTAATATCAATAGATTTGCGCAATAGTTGATTTTTATCATTCAATTCATAATCCTGAAATATGGAAGAAGAAAACATTCCAAATAAACTTTTCTCCGAAGTTAGACGGAAATTGATAGGTTGAATGAAGAGGTAATAGTAAGTAAAGTAATAGTAGGCAGTGTTGGTGATTGCCGAAAATTTGATAGAAGCTGCTATATTGCTATCTATATTGTATACAACATTTTCAATCCGGTAGAAGATGCTACAAGAACTCGAGTCTCTCAATGCATAAACCGCGAGAGAATTTTTCTACATTCCTTCGCTCCACTTCATACTCTGAGTATTTCACGGCCCTTAAAAAAATTACAGTCTGATAATGATCGTTGCTGTGTGGAATTTCCCAAGAGAGACTCGCAAGTTGACAATTATCACAGAAAATCGAGTCGATGATTCAACTTGATGATTTTCATACTAGGTTGCAATATTTAAAAACCCTTGTGTGGAGCATTCACATACATTTTTATAGACACAACTTATACAAAGATTATATGCACATAGTTAGAATAAGCGGTAATAGTAAAATGATTCTATCGCAATTATCAACTGCCTGTATAGAATCGGATCGCGAATAAAAAATAAGCGACCGTTTGTTGCTTCAGAGAAGATCCCCACAGCAGCGTGCTAACCTTTGATTCTCAGAAATGTCATCGAAAGAAATACGCTCTCGCACTGGTGTCGATTCTATGTTAAATGAGCCATGCCGGGTTTTTGTTGTTGCGATGATTTCCAACTCTCTTTGATGGCACTGATTCAATCGTTGAAGAGTTGGGAGTGAACGTTCTTTGATACGATAAAAGCCATCCTTGATAGTAGGTAATAGTAAAATAGAGTAAACAGAAGTGAAACATTAATAATATTTGATAACTGAAAGGAAAAAGAAACTCCTGCAATTGTCGCCTTTTACGACATGGAAGCAGGAACCCAGTGGATCTATTCTTGGTTTATTTTTTTTTTCCGCCGGATTCCACACGGCGTCTAGGCTGGTACTGTCCGGAGAGAGCTAATAGGTACTATCAATCTCCTAGTGGACCCCAGCCCCTAATGTTGAGTCCTAAATTATGAAAACACACAAACTGCTGGCCTAGCGCATTTGCCTTCTCTAGCAAAGCAAAGTCCTGGCATTACATTCCATTTGTGGAATTTGGCCTTTCTGTTTCAACAGACTTCGCAGCCGATTTTTACTGTACAGAATCATTGCATGGCTAGTACTATGGATCCTACTGACACTAAGAATGCCTTCTCTACTGGTGTGATTAAAGGAATTCCTTCAGCTGCGTTCTGGGGTGACATCAGAGGAGGAATAGGCTTCGGTTTTTTCTTAAGCACTTTCGTTAAGGACCAGAAGGGCTTTGAATGTGGGAGAATTTCTCGAAGCTTTTGCTGGAAGTTCCTGTTGCGAAGCTCAGATATCCTTTCTTGGATTATCCTAGTTTAATTGTTATAAAAAGTCTTCTTATATAGGATGCCAGTTCGTTGATACTGCCTCCGGTAGATATTCCGAAGTCGGATGAGTTTCTTGGTGACACTGTCGATTTGAAGAGAGGAACTCGGCGGTTGATTTGATCTAAACGCGTTCTGCAGTTTTGTAGTTTTGTTGTGATTGTTTCAAAAATGACGATCAGTTGTTCAGCAGAGAATAAGTCACCAGAGTCATCCTTTGCTTGTGGTTGATTATTGCCCCATCCAGGAGGGATTTTGGAGGAAGAATCTTTCTGTGATCTAACGGCTGAATCTTTTGGATTGCTGTGAGGAATTGGGGCCAAATTTGGGATATCCCTCTTCGGTGGGAGCCGTGGGGATTTAATTTCATCCTTCTGTAGAACATTCTTGTGCGTTGATTGTTTACGGGACGCCTGTTGTCGAATTTTGTCGTGAATACGACTTACTTTACTATGGGGTGCTTTTTCAAAATTTTCCCTCTGAAAGAGTGATAAGTTTTTGATCGTGAATATCTCTTGTTGTATCTAACGAATCAACATAATTTTTGCTACATGTCATCGGAAATATGATCACAATTTTATGATAAAATATTCAGTTGTGTGACATAATCTCAAATAATTCAAAATTAAACTTTTCTGAAATGTTTGGTACAAAAGATTATCAAAGAACACTGCATTCGTTTAATAGTTGAATCAATAGTCGTTTCATTAGTCGACAACACATCATTTTGTTTAGTGCTTCACCTAGAATTAACGAATGGTGGAGTTCGTTACTGAGAACCCATATCAGAAAGTTTTATATGAATATAATGTGCAACTCTTCTGTTATAGTGGAGTGAACATAAGGAGCGATTATACCAGTATTCAGCTTATCGTTCGAGTCAATGCTTAAAATCTCACAACTAATGGTTTTCAATCCATCAGACGCGAACGAACTTCACCATGCTCAATGCAAGGCAAACCTCTTTGTTTGATCTCATTATTTAAACAGCAGAATCCTATCATTGATTCGTACAGAAATCGTTCTATAATGTGATTTGAACATTTGATCCTGTCTACGGTATAGCTAAAACACTCATATGCGTTCCATCATTAAATCATTTGGCAAGCAATAATATTGATACCCAATTAAGCACGTGGCTTCGAATGACGAATCACATCACATCAAGCATGCATATGAAATCTCCACAAACAAAATCTCGTTGAGCGCCAAACAAATTTTTCGAGCGATCTAGTATTCTTTCCTTCGACGGCGAAGCACTTATGCAACTCGTTGCGCGCCAAACACCTATCGATGATCTAGCAAGCATAGACGACTTTTTCAACGGAAAATTCCATTGTCCATACAAAACCGATTTATGGATTTTTTACCCTATACTGTGAGTCTAAGTGTGCCACGCTGTTCCCCATGAAACAGCTACTTCCCGCATACGCATGGCTGCCAGATGGCTGACTAAACGCTGCCAGCTGGAAAAATATGGCTGGCAGACATTCTGGTGACCGACTGCCTCACCGCTGCCAGAAATACAACTCAAATGATACAACCGTATCCACCAGGATTTTTCCACATTGAAATCTTTGACATTTTCAGCGAAGGTGAGAAGATGAAAACGCTCGGCTTACTTGGATACAGGCGACTTTGTTTTGTCAAAGTGGATTTGACAACCGTCACTGAATCAATTTTGGTAGCCTTCTGGTGGCCATGGCTGCCCAGGTAGCCAAAACGCTATGCGTGTTGTCAAAACTGAGCCCTTTGTGTGCCGCAACTGTATGAAAACGAAAGTGCCAATTTTGATAAATGTGCCAAAGCATTGTGTTAATGTGTGATTGGCACATTGTTCTAAGCGTCCTCCCCTTGGATTTTTCTCACTTTTCCGGTGAATTTTTTGTCGTGAATACGACTTACTTTACTATGGGGTGCCTTTTCAAAATTAGCCATATGGAAGAATGGGCAGAACTTAATCGTGAATATCTCGACTTGTATTAAAGGCAGCAACATAATTCTTTCACCATTTCATCAAAAATATGATCAGGAATTTAGGATAATATTTTGAACAGTGTGAGATAACCAGAAACAACTCAAATATTAAGTTTTCTCAAACTTTGAAAACAACGCGGAAAACTTTTTATTTTTGCTTGGCTTTTTCGCGCAAGGACGACGATTTTGAGGTAGTCAGGCACATATCTTCAACTGACTGCGTATAAAAGAGGAAACGTGGTCGAAATTCGGTCATTTCTTCTTGTGCGTTGGATGCAAGCAGACGTCGTGGGACCAGCAGCTTCGGAGAGCAGACCTTTTGCGTGGTGCCAAACCTCAAACGCTCAGGTCGTGCTCTCATTTGGACTTCAGCCGTCAGGTGGAGCAGTCGGCAATGAAAGCAGACCTTTTGCGTGGTATAAAGCCTCAAACGCTTAGGTCGTGCTTTCATTTGGACTTCAATCGTCGGGAGCAGCGGTCATCGATAATGAGAGCAGGACTTTTGCGTGGTGCCAAACCTCAAACGCTCAAATCATGCTCTCATTTGGACTTCAGTCGTCAGGTGGAGCAGTCGTCAATGAAAGCAGACCTTTTGCGTGGTATAAAACCTCAAATGCTTAGGTCGTGCTTTCATTTGGACTTCAATCGTCGGGAGCAGCGGTCATCGATAATGAGAGCAGGCCTTTTGCGTGGTGCCAAACCTCAAACGCTCAGGTCGTGCTCTCATTTGGACTTCAGCCGTCAGGTGGAGCAGTCGGCAATGAAAGCAGACCTTTTGCGTGGTATAAAGCCTCAAACGCTTAGGTAGTGCTTTCATTTGGACTTCAATCGTCGGGAGCAGCGGTCATCGATAATGAGAGCAGGCCTTTTGCGTGGTGCCAAACCTCAAACGCTCAGGTCATGCTCTCATTTGGACTTCAGTCGTCAGGTGGAGCAGTCGTCAATGAAAGCAGACCTTTTGCGTGGTATAAAACCTCAAACGCTTAGGTCGTGCTTTCATTTGGACTTCAATCGTCGGGAGCAGCGGTCATCGATAATGAGAGCAGGCCTTTTGCGTGGTGCCAAACCTCAAACGCTCAGGTCGTGCTCTCATTTGGACTTCAGCCGTCAGGTGGAGCAGTCGGCAATGAAAGCAGACCTTTTGCGTGGTATAAAGCCTCAAACGCTTAGGTCGTGCTTTCATTTGGACTTCAATCGTCGGGAGCAGCGGTCATCGATAATGAGAGCAGGACTTTTGCGTGGTGCCAAACCTCAAACGCTCAAATCATGCTCTCATTTGGACTTCAGTCGTCAGGTGGAGCAGTCGTCAATGAAAGCAGACCTTTTGCGTGGTATAAAACCTCAAATGCTTAGGTCGTGCTTTCATTTGGACTTCAATCGTCGGGAGCAGCGGTCATCGATAATGAGAGCAGGCCTTTTGCGTGGTGCCAAACCTCAAACGCTCAGGTCGTGCTCTCATTTGGACTTCAGCCGTCAGGTGGAGCAGTCGGCAATGAAAGCAGACCTTTTGCGTGGTATAAAGCCTCAAACGCTTAGGTAGTGCTTTCATTTGGACTTCAATCGTCGGGAGCAGCGGTCATCGATAATGAGAGCAGGCCTTTTGCGTGGTGCCAAACCTCAAACGCTCAGGTCATGCTCTCATTTGGACTTCAGT
>NW_026682682.1:0-50000 GCF_030247185.1 Malaya genurostris | reverse complement strand
AATCGTTTCCTTGAGTGTGGCTTTAACTTTTTCAGAATTTCTTTGATATTGATACTGATTTTCTTCATGACAAATTCAATGATCAAACTGACAAATTTGAACCAATGTTCAAATTAACGATATTGGGTTTTGATAAAAGAAATTTACGTCGGTGGCTTTGGGTATACGACACTGATCCTACAAACTGGTTGGCATGTGTTCGAGCACCGACGACCATAGCCTTTTTAAACTGTAAATTTTGATGAAATAAAAGGTAAAATTTTACAACAGAATGGCATAAGTTTTACCATTGGAAAGGTACTATCCCCAGAAACAAAATTCACTGAAACAAATGAAAAACAGAGTTGTCAAGTTATAGTGAAAACTGTGGATAGATGACCCCAGAAAAACTGATATTTTTTTACAGTGATCGTAAATATCTCGAGATTCTAAGTGGCTGATGTGACTATTAAGTAATGTGACTGATTCCATAAAAACCGTATATTCACAACTCTAACATGGCCTTCGATGTAGTCTCTTTGAGATCATCGGAGGAAATTCGGAAGTTCATTTCGCCGGTCATTTCGTTGCAAACGAAATTTTACCGAATAACCATTTCGGCCAATAGTAATTTTGCTGTTTCGTCAAACAGTCATTTGCCGACTCCGAGCTTTTTGATTCCTTGATTCGATCGTTTTACCAGATGGCCAGAATTGGTCATTTTAGCAAAAAACAAATCTCACCGAATGAGTAGTTTTAGCGAATAATTTTACCGCATTGCTCATTTCGCCAATTAGGTAGTTCGGTGAAATATCATTTGGCCGAAAGGATCCACTTGTGGATGCCTATTTCACCGAATAGGTTATTCAACCGAATGAAATGATTTTATTCATCAAAAAAGGATGATTTCACCGAAATATTAGCATACAAAATTTTTCGAGCAGTTTTTTTTTATATCGAGTAGTTTTTTTTAAATGTTTTTTCGATCAGTGAGTTTTCAAGCAGTTTTCAGAATAGTTTTTTAAGTACTTTCTATCGAGCAGTTTTTTATGCAGTTTTCCAGCAGTTTTTGATGTGTCTTTTCGTGCCGTTTTCTCGAGCAGTGAAACACTGCTCAGAAGAGCGAATTATTCTAGCAATATTTGCGACAATTTTTGGAAACAGTGTTTTACGGGTAGTTTTTTTCGAGGAGTATTCGAGGCAGGCAATTTTTCAAAGCAGCTTTTTCAAGTAGTTTTCTGAAGCATTTTTCTGTAGCAGTTTATCGCACAGTTTTCCTAATAATTTTTTAGCAGTTTTCTTGATTTCGAGTAGTTTTTTGAATTACTTTTTCGAGCAGTGACTTTTGAAGCAGTTCTTTACAACAGTTCTTTCGAGCGGTTTTTGGAATATTTTTTTGAGCTCCTTCTATCGACTAGTTTTTCATAGTTTTCCAGCATTTTTTCGAAGTGTTTTACCTTTCTCATATAGAAAGGTTATGCAATCACTTTGAAAACCGACTTTTGAACCAAGGCATTTGTCATATACAATTCGACTCAGTTCGTCGAGTACGCAAAATGTCTCTGTGTGTGTATGTAACGTTTTTTTTGCACTAACTTTTTGGAGATGACTGAACCGATTTTCACAAACTTAGATTCAAATAAAAGTTCTTGTAGTCTCATCATTTGGATCCGACTTCCGGTTCCGGAGTTCTGGGGTAAAATGTGCAAAAAAATGAAAATCGTGTTCTAACTTTTCTCATAGATGGCACGATCGATTTTCACAAACTTAGATTCAAATGAAAGGTCCTGTGGTCCCATACGTAATTCCTGAATTTCATCCGGATCCGACTTTCGGATCCGGAAATATAGGGTAAGGTGTGTTAAAAAATTTTAACCATCACTGAAAGGTGCGAAAAACCGTAAAAAGTATTTTATTGCACAGTTTCCCTAATAATTTTTGAGCAATCTCCTTGATTTCGAGTAATTTTTTTGCATTGTTTTTTTCGAGCCATGAGTTCTCGAGCAGTTCAGCCGAGCAGTTTTTTCAAAAGTTTTTTGAGCACTTTCTATCTGGCAGCTTTTTTGTAGTTTTAAAGCATTTTTTTGAATTGTTTTTTTTTTCGATTCGTTTTTCCGAGTAGTTTTTCGAGCACCGCTCAGAAGAGCGAATTATTCGAGCAATATTCTGGACAATTTTTGGAAAAAGTTTTTCGAGCAATTTTCATGAATAATTTTTTCAAGTAGTTTTTCACGGGCAATTTTTCGGAGTATTTTTTACAAGTTGTTTTCTGAAACAGTTTTACGTAGAAGTTTATCGCACAGTTTTCCTAATAATTTTTGAACAGTTTTATTGATTACGAGTAGTTTTTTTTGCATTTCTTTTGCGAGCAATGAGTTTTCAAGCAGTTTTCTAAATAGTTTTTTGATTGTTTTCTATCGAACAGTTTTTATGTAATTTTCCAGCATTTTTTTCGATGTGTTTTTCCGTGCCGTTTTCTGCACTGCTTAGAAAAGCCAATTAGTCGAGCAGTATTTTCGGCCAATTTTTCGAACAGTTTTTTTAACAGTTTTTTACGGGTAGTTTTTTCGAGCAGTTTTTTACGGGCAATTTTTCACGAGTAGTTTTTCACGGGCAGTTTATCTCGGGTAGTTTTTTCGAGCAGTTTTTTACGGGCAATTTTTCACGAGTAGTTTTTCACGGGCAGTTTATCTCGGGTAGTTTTTTCGAGCAGTATTCGAGGACAATTTCCTAAAGAATTTTTTCACAAGTAATTTGCTCATGCAGTTTTCTGTAGCAGTTTATCGCGTAGTTCATCTAATAATTTTTGAGCATTTCTCTTGATTTCGAGTTGTTTTTTTGCATTACTTTTTCGAGCAGTGAGTTTTCAAGCAGTTCTTTCGAGCAGTTTTCTGAATAGTTTTTTAAGTGCTTACTATCGAGCAGTTTTCCAGCAGTTTTTTCGAAGTGTTTATTCGTGCCGTTTCCTCAAGCAATTTTTGGAGGACTGTTATGAAGAGTCGGTCAGTTTTCGAAACAGTTTTTCGAGCAGTTTTTTAAACAGTTTTTATGCAGTTTTCTAGCATATTTTTCGATGTTTTGCCGTGCCGTTTCCTCGAGCAATTTTTGGAACACTGCTCAGAAAAAATAATTAGTCGAACAGTATATTCGGCCGGCTTTGGAAACAGTTTTTCGAGCAGTTTTTCACGGGTAGTTTTTTCAAAGCAGTTTTTCACGGGTAGTTTTTTCGAGCAGTATTCGAGTATTTTTTCATAAGTACTTTGCTCAAGCAGTTTTCTGTAGCAGTTTATCGAACAGTTTTCCTAATAATTTTTTAGCAGTTTTCTTTACTTTCGGAAAATTTGCAAAATTTCCGTTCCAAAGTCGAATAAAAAAAATTATTTGAGATTATACTAGATCTGGCCGTTTCATGCATTTCCTCAGTGTTTTCTACTGCATGACAACGCATATCGCAAACGTCAGGAAAAAATATTTGATGAAAACGCTCAAATGAGACATTTTGCCGCACCCGCCGTATTCCTTGATATTGCTCCTTCTGATTACTGAATGTCCCGACGGATGCAGACAGTTGGCATCAAAGTAATTTTTTTTTCAATTTTGCGGTTTTTTTCTACGCCGATTTCCGAAGTTATGCGATCTCAAACTCCCAGTACCAAAGTCGATTTTGAAAAAAATTATACCTGATCTCTACGTTTCATGCATTTCTAAGATACGAGATTTTGCGAGATTTCTCACACGGAGTGTACTTTTATCTTGTCTTTGCTTGTATTCCGGCCGTTCTTCTCGTAATGCATGGCTCAAACGCATCAATTGCTGCTTGTTGAGTCACTTCCAATGATTCCGCAAACTCCTCTTGTGTTTGACTCGAATCTTTCTCGAGTTATGCCTCCAACAATTTGTCTTCGATATTTTTGGTTGTCCAAAGCGAAGCCTGTCTTCAGTGCTGAAATCTCCATTCTTGAAACGTCGAAACCATACCCGACATGATTTATCCGTTTGGTGCACTTCAGCTGCACTTTTCTTCCAATTAAAACAGAAACCTAAAACTTCCCGCAAATATTGCTTAGTTAACACAAAAATGCTTATAATTATTAACACAGTGAAAAAAAACTCGAAGCCATATGAACTAAATATTAATGACAGATGTCAAACCTCTTGAAACTATCGACAACAGCTAGAGCCATCTTTTGAAAACCGGACCGAACTAATATGTGTACTTCCAATACTCGCAAGAACAGCAAAAAGCACAAATTTTCAAAGTCGATTGATTTGCTGTCTTTGGCAACGCGTTAGGCAATCATAGGGGAAGTGGGGAAAAAGTGTGCACTATGGAAGAAGTGTTCTGGTATTTTAGAAAAAAAAATCAGGGATGTTTTAGGCATTGTGAGGATAGGCTCGTCATTTATTTTTTAAATTTTTTAAGCTTCTATTTCATGCATTAATAAATACTTAAATATTTTGAAACATTTTTTCACACTTCCGATTCTGGTACCACTGGATGTGGATGAGATTGGAAATCGAACTCTTAACGCTTAACTTCCCCTACGAATTGAAAAAATCAGTATCAATAAAAAAGCTTTAATGCGTGAAACTCTACCTGACACTTTATTTCGCTTATCATTTGATTCCCTCTAACCATCGCCGTTCATTTATTGCACATTTTTCGTTGTTGTCGCCATGTCGTTTCTTTCTTTCTCTTGTCTACTTCTAGGAGTCCGAACAGATAATCTTCAGTAACATAGACAGTCTTAATAACCTCGAAACTAGTGACAAACTAAACCACCTGCTGAAAGACGTAACCAACAGTGCGGCCGCAGTCCAGCGTGCGGCCGCTCCGGTCAATTCCGACGGCAGCAGTGTTGTTGTGACTACTGCTACTATTACTACTACTATTTCTAGTACTACCACTACTGCTGCTGCTACTACTCCTACTACCATCGCTAATAGCCACCATAGTCCTGCCGCTACCATTTCCGTTCCTAGCAATAATAGTACTTCCACCATCACCACCTCCACCATCCAGACTCATCGTCATTATCCTCAGCCGAAGGAAACTCATAGATTCATGAATCATACTCACACGAACCATCATGACCAGAACCAGAACCAGCGAGAGATCGTCCTTCGAAATGGTACCAACTCCTATTCAGCTCAGACAGATCGTGATCGATTACGAATAGGGGAAGACCTTCCGGTTCAACGACCCCCTAGCGGTCAATTGGCACTGGACAAACTGCTCGCATCGTTGGCACTGGAGAATGATGTGACCGAGCAACATCTGGCCAAGATTGACCAGCAACAACAACAACAGAATTTGAATCGAAACGGTGACCTTCACTACACCCAAGCGATGGAACTGTCCGCCGTGATTGCCAACCTGACCGAGTATGATCTGAGCGAAGCTCAACGACTGAATCTGTACAACGGTAGCGAACTGATGTTCCAGGGTAACGGAGATGCCTTCCGTGTTCATGCCGATATCAACGGGAACGGATACTTTCCGTCGACGAACGGCGCAACCACGAACGGTCGAAATGGCCATCATCATAACCATCATCATCATCAACAGCATAACGACTCGACATGTTTACTAATCAATAACCAACACGTGCGTCGAATCGCATCCGAAAGTGACAGTACCATTTCGTCCATTTCGCCGAGCCTGTCCGAGCGAAGTAATGCCATCTCGTGGTGCGATCAGGTAACATTTATGCATTTCGTTCATTACTACTAGTAGAAGCATTCCAAAACCTCCGGCTCCGGTTGAACGCGCGCTTATTTCGACTGTTGGAGTTGTTTCACGTTATTGTGGCTAACCCTTTTGGTTCTAATGCATCTTTCATAGTAAACAAAAAAAAACAAAAGGAACGTAAAACAGAAATCGTTTCATACGCTAGCTAATCAAAAACACGTTATCATGCATGCTTTTATTTATCTTTGTCACATGTCAGATGTAAATGCTCACCGTTCACTGATTGCACTTGGTTTTACTATTATTATAATTATATTGTATTGTAGGGTTATCACGAACGGATTTCCGATAGTCGTGCCAACACAAATAAGTAATTGTTTGATTTCGAACTAAACGTTCAAAACGGTTCATTAATATCACAGACGAAAAGATACAGTAGTAAATGCAGCTTGCGATGTGTGGCACAAAGGTAGGATGAAGACATGTTGGATTTGCGTCGCTATTCGCTACCTCCAAGCTATTTAAAATAGTTGTCAGCTCAGTTGTTCTCACTCGTAAAAAAATGTAGGTGGGTAATTTCAGAGACAAAACTGGATGACGTGAATACGAATAAAACTAACACGTTTATTCACACTTTTGACTATCTAAAATCGTTCTCAAAAGTTAATATACACTAAAGACTGTCCCAGAAAGTATGGACCGCTGCCATATCGCAATGGTTCCGAATCTGTCCATTTTTATGACTGCGTCCTGTTGTTTACACTCTTCTCTAACCACTTGTGCAGTTGTTTATTCGTTTTCATTAGTTTGTTTCGAAATGCGTGAACTTTCAGCAGAACAACGTCGAAAAATTGTGTACAAATGGTGCACAGAACGCGGACTGTCACTGAGAAAGATAGCAAAAAAATGGAAGGAGTAAGTGAAAAAGCCGTGCGAAATGCAATCAGGAAGTTTGGTGAGGATAACACCTTCGAGGATAAACCGAAAACGGGTCGAAAAAAAGGTCCTGCTAACCCTCAGTTGGATAAACGTATACTGAAGGCGTTCGAGCAAAAGAAGGAGGTTTCAGTTCGGGATGTGGCCGAAAAAGTGGGCACTTCGAAGTCAAATGTTCTTCGTGCTAAAGAACGTTTGAATTTTCGAACCTATAAGAAGCAAAAACAACCGAAACGTAGTCCGAAACAAGAAGCAACGATCAGACCGAGGGTTCGAAAGCTGTACAATACGATTCTTGCTGGAAATTTGAGCTGCATAATCATGGACGACGAAACCTACGTGAAACTCGATTACCAATCCTTGCCGGGACCACAATATTATACTGTGCGAGAAGGACAAGTGTTGAACCAGTCCGAGACATCGATTAAAGTCGAAAAATTTGGTAAGAATGCTATGGTCTGGCAAGCAATTTGTAGCTGCGGTAAGATTTCGAAACCCTTCATCACCGCTGCTTCAATGAACAATGAACGACTCCTAACCATGATTCGAAGCCACAAGGATCCTGTTGTCTTCTGACAAGATCTTGCTTCTTGCCACTACCCGAAATGAACGATAGAATGGTATACTACCAAAAATGTCACTTTCGTCCCAAAAGACATGAAAAATTGCTCACAACTTCGACCAATTGAGGAATTTTGGGCATTAACGAAGGCACATCTTAGGAAACATTGGGAAAAAGTGTCAAAACTTGTCGTCAAGAAGTCTGTACGGAATTTAATGAGGAACGTTCGCAAGAAGGTGCGCCAGCTAGTCTACAATGGCTAAGTAGCAAATGTTGAGAATAATATTCTGTTGTTGTAGTCTAATATTATCAGTATATCGAGTGAAATTTGAATATCTAACAATTATTTACAGCGAAATCAAAGTGCGTCCATACTTTCTGGGACAGTCTTTACTGAACCTGATTTAAAGCACTGAATACAATTCTAGAACCTTATCCCAGAACCCAAGTTCCGAATTCAGTTCCAGCATTCTTAATTTTAATCATGAAAATGAGCTCAAAAATTGTAATCAGGAATTGAATTCAGGTTCAGAAGTCATTGTGAAAATTTTTGTTCAGATCAAAAATTTGGTTGAAAAAATCGGATCTAGAATTCTTATCATTGTTTGTTTTTTGAATTCTGTATGTTTGTTTCAGAACGAAAATTCTGAATACGAATTCCGAACTCATATTAAGGCACTAAATTCAGTTCCAAAATCCAAAATTCTAGAATTAGGATTCAGTTTCCGAGTCGTAGTTTTAAAATTTGGAACCCGTATTCTGGAATTAAATTCTAAAGCTAAAATTAAGTTCAAAATTCAGGTGGAGTTTAGTTCCAATATTCAGTTCTAGAATCCAATCCAAAGGGGCTTTAAGCGGCCCTTACACGTGACAATATTATTGTCAATCCAAAGTATTGTCAATACCGTCAATCCAATTGACTTGGTAACTTGAGTCCGCATTTTTCGAAATAATCAAGCGTTTGAAGCTTCAAATATTGCAACTGAACATTGAAACATTGAGAGAAGAGTTCATTGTACATATTTGACAGTTTCCTCTCTGGAGAAAAAGTATTAATTATTAAGTAAAGTATTAAGTATTAATTAATTAAGGATTAATGAGCAGTTTTGATTTTTTGACAATATTTTCATCAATCCAATGAAGTTTCCATTACACGATCAAAAGTATTGTCAATACTCCTTGTATTGACAATAATATTGTCTCGTGTAAGGGCTGCTTTACAAGTGAATGAGAGCAAAATCGGAGCGTTTGAGACTTTAGCACAAAAGGCTGAAAAGTCCCGGGTCTAACACATAGATGGCGCTAGTTTTATTGCAGTGCATACTGACCTTTAAAAGACAGCTGTTAAAATTTCATGATAATTCTATTCATTAGTTTGTGAGTTATTGTGCTAAGAGTGGCGCTACTTTTTGTTGTTTTCGGAACAATGAATCAAAACCAGTTTCGTGTTTTAATTTTACACTGCTTCTTGATGGGAAAAAATACCGTTCAAGCGAAGCAATGGCTTGAAAAGTGTTATGGAGACTCCGCTCTATCTGAAACAACAATAAAAAGTTGGTTTGCTGACTTCAAACGTGTCTCTACGTCCACCGATGACATAAAAAAATCCACAGAATCGTTTTGAATGATCGAAAAGTGAGGTTGCGTGAGTTAGCTAACATCGTAAAGATATCAAAAGAACGTTGTTGGCTTTATATTGCATGGGCACTAAAATATGACAAATTGAAGTAATTACACCCCAGAACCTCTTCGGAAACCAAAACTACTACAAATTCGAGCACCAACAGGTAAAAGTCATTGTGAAACCTTTTTCTGTCATTTTCGTTTCTTAAAGCTTCGGTTGAATCTCGACACTGCATACTATGGGATTTTCACTGAAACCCGCAAATGACTGGAAAGGACAAATAAAAGAGAAAACACACTGTCCCGCTTATGTCATTGACTGGACACGGATTTCGTTCTCATAGTTTGCAAGCGAAGCTGAGAGTGACATTAATTTCTCGTCTATTTTGAGTCAATGAAAATGATACATTCGCACTAGATCCTGCGTACAAACGAGTAACTAAGAGTCAGGGTTAGCCGAGCTGATTGACTTGGTTTTGTGGCATGACAATTTGACTTATTTGTGTTGGCCCTACGACTATCCAGAATTAAAAGCCCAGGAATATCCGCTGTCACTGGTCGTAATCACTAATTTTCTACTCCATTGAATATCTCTTTTCGCAGGCCAGAGAAGAGTCCTTTTCCTCGTACCGCTCGGAAACGGAACCGGACCACTCGCCGACCGGTGGATCACCCCGGCCCGAGACACCCGCCTTCCCGGTGACCCCACGTACGCCGTACGGTCTCAGCAATGGCACTTCTAGTCCAGCACTTCCACCCAAGAGTCCGACATCACAACGGTAAGCAAGCGAACATTTTCCGGCGCTGTCTGCTCCTTTCTTTTTCACAATTCTTTCTCTCTCTAATCATGATATTATCACCAACAACAACCAATTTAAACAAACATCAAAAACCAAATTAAAACAAAACAAAAACTCGCATAATTCTTCCTACAACCTTTTTGTAGAAAATATAACTCGACTTGGTCACTGCGCAGTCAGCGATCCACCGTTTCGACGTACGACGTGAGGTTAGCAAATTAGTTAGCAAATCAGTTGTATCTCTTTCGAAACACACTCACACCTTCATGGCTGTTTGGATGTTTGCAACCGCACCCGAATCCAAAATTACTCCTTTCCCATCTATCAAACTCTACATCCAATGCCGTGTTGTGTTGCCTAGGAAACAACTGTGGCGAATCATACACAACTAACATGAAAATAATCGATAGGACAATCGGTCACTGTTTTCCAGTTCAATCGTATGGAATTCGATTCGGAATTCAATGTGATTTCCGAATTCCAGACGGGTTAACAATCGATTGGCACTAATGCACTAATACATACACTCTGCATACATGTGCAAACTGACTACATGCCCACTTGTGGCGACTGAATTCTGCCGCTTTGCTTTGCTTTGCTCTCTACTAACCGGTTTGAATCCTGTCCGAATAGCAAAAATGTCCTGCTAAAGCACTTTGAAAAACTTCGCCTGAAAGCTAGTCTGTTTCAATGCGTTGTGCCGGTGATCGAGAAAAAACCGAATAGTTGTACCTTCTACTACGAGTAAGTTTTTTGTTGTTGTTGTTGTTGTTTCTATCTGTTTGTCCGGTGAGTAAAACGTTTGTTTAGAAATGACAGTCTGTAAACAACGATAATTTATTGCACAATCAGTAGTAGGCAATGGAGACTATGCGTTTGAAAAAAAAACAACATTCGAAACAAAGCGCGAATCTGTCACATCAGCAACTCATTGAACAAATTGAATTTTAAACTTGCCAGTTCCGTTCCGTAACACCTAAACGTTGTCCGAGTGATTTAAAAAAAAAAACTAACCCGATTTCCTTCGGATGTTGTGTCACTCCGTTCCGGAAACCTGCATTTTCTCTCCTCCTTCACCACCGCCCGGCCCTACGATCGTGGTTTAATTTTCATTCGTTTTCTGCAGCAAGGACCTCTTCACCGGTAATCAGCGCTCGCAGGAGCTGATCAACCAGAACGAAACGGTTTCATGCTACACATCACGGCGCAATTCGATCACATCGAACGCGAACAGCGAACCGCAGGAGGTGGCACCGCAGTTCGTCAAGTTTGCCCGCGATTCGTCCAAGTACTGGTACAAGCCGGCCATTAGCCGCGAGGAGGCGATCGCAATGCTGCGGAACGCTCCGCCCGGAACGTTTGTGGTGCGAGATTCGACCACTTTCGCAAACGCTTACGGATTGGTGGTTAAAGTGGCACATCCTCCGCCGGGTGTTCAGTCGAAGGGACCGAACAGCGATGAGCTGGTGCGTCACTTCCTGGTGGAACCGACGATTCGTGGTGTTCGCTTGAAGGGATGCTCCAATGAACCGGTTTTCACTTCACTCTCGGCACTGGTCTATCAGCACTCGATCACACCGCTCGCATTGCCCTGTCGATTGATCATACCGGATGTGGTAAGTGTGATTTTTGCCGTTAAAGCATTTCAGGAAATCGGTTTAACCTTGATTGGTTGTAATTTTCAGGACCTTCAACAGACGGACTTCCAGACACCGGCCCAGCAGCAGATTCTTACTCAGGGTGCCGCCTGCAATGTGCTGTACTTGTTCACCTGCGACACAGAATCGTTAACCGGTAAGAACTGCGTTGTTCGACGGGTTTGAGTGCTTCATCATGTGTCTCTTTCAGGACCTCAAGCCATCAGGAAAGCCGTAGGATTGTTGCTTTCATTGCGACCACTGCCAAAACCAACGCAAGTGCACTTCAAGGTTTCGATACAGGGCATCACGCTTACCGACAACACCCGGCAGCTATTTTTCCGGTAAGTGCCTGGGTTAACAACTCCATAAATAAGTGTTCTGCGTGGCAATCCTTTAAGTACTCATTTGTTATTTGAGGTTTTAACATTCAAGTCATTCGCCTATTTGAACAGGAAAATCTTTCTGATCCTGTTGTAGCGTTGGAAATTGAATCCAGGTAAACGCGTGAAAGGTATCAATCTCTAACGGAGGTGTCCATCTCCTCTATGTGATGAAGAGCAAGCCAAATTTCTTCCCTCGCACTGACAACTTCAACGAGAGCTCTTTTCTTTTACAAATATACGCCACTGTTGTATAAAGTGTGCACGCATCATGAGTGAGCGTGTTTTTTATCTTTTACCTCTAGCACTGAATCGCACCAAAGTGCTAGAGCAGAGCTATCAAATTATCTGAGATGGATGCAGATACTTTCACAGAGATTCAAAAGCCGGTGAGCACTCTGGTGTATGGTTTGCATAGAAGAAGCGTGGGACATGCAAAATCAGCAAAATAAAACAATTCATCGTTGAATTACTCTCTATTAATCACGCGCCAGTGATCACTTGGGTGTATTTAGGCGAGAGCATATGAGAGCGATTAATGCGAAGACAATGTGGTTCTCTCGCACCAGCTTCTTTCAACACAAGTTTGTCTAATGGACACTGAGAAGAAGTGCGCTTTCCACTACGTGTGGAGCACACCAAATGTATCCGCAGTGTAGAAATGAAACTTACGCACTGCTGTATCACTCTAGTGAAATGCCATCACTGCTCTCTACCCGTCTCCCAAGTTTAATTGTACGATGACTAACAGGTTCAATCGTCTATTGGCTCTCGTGTTTACTTAATTTAGAGGATTTATAATTTCATGAAGCTGCTCAGCAACAATTTTAGAAACATACTTTCTAAAAAGCAGCATAAATAACACCTTCAATTATGGTAAATGTAACGTGTTATAACGTGTATGACTCAGAGCGAGAAAATGCATTTCACTCTGTAATTTCTATGATATATGATGATACACAGCCGACAAAATATCTTGCCTACATTCTTGCAACATGAATAACACTACAAAAACTGTTTTTTCATGTAACCGTTTTAACACCTTCGAGTAAACAAAACAAAAGCGAGGCTTCGTAATGCCTTTAACGTAAAAAAGTTGCAAGTAACGCTTCGTAACAAGGGTGAACGGCTCTGAAACTAATGGTTTCAAAACGTTGATACAAGCAGCACATGTGACTTTTCGTAACTCCTATAAACTACCTAAATGTTAGCCTATAAATTACAGAAAAAGAACACATGTAATGCTTTGTAACTTCCAAAACGTAATGCCTAACATTTACCAAAAGGTAACGCATGTAACACTTCGTAACGCCTGAAACTTACAAAAAAGTAACGCATGTAACACTAAAATTTCATAACGTCTAAAACTTGCAAAAAACAATGCTTCGTTACGCTTTAAACTTACTAAAGAGTAACTTTTCTTAACGCCTATAAATTTAAAAAAATAACTTATGTAACACTTCGTAACGCCTTAAACTTGCATTAAAGTAACGCATGGAACGTCTTGTAACGCCAGAAAATTACAAAAAAATGTAACGCATATAACGCTTCCTAACGCTTATAACATACACAAAAATAAGGCATGTAACGTTTCTTAATGCCTGAAACTTACCAAAAGTAACACATGTAACGCTTCGTAAAGCCTTGAACTTACAAAAATGTAATGCATGTAAAGCCTATAATTCACAAGAAAGCAACTCATGTAACGCTTCGTAACGCCTTAAAATTACATAAAAATAACGCTTTGTAACGCTTTTAACTTACAAAAATGTAACGTATGTAACGCTTCGTAATACCCGAAGTTTACAAAATTGTAACGCTTTCTTAACGCCTACAACTTACAAAAAAGTAACGCATGTATCGTTTCGTAACGCCTGTAACTCACCAAAAAGTAACGCATGTAACGCTTCGTAACGCCTTAAATTTACTAAAACGTAACGCTTCATAACGCTTATAACTTACAAAACAGTAACGCTTGTAACGCTTCGTAACGCCTTGAACTTACTAAAACGTACCGCTTCGTAACGCCTATAACTTACAACAAAGTAACGCATGTAACGCTTAGTAACGCCTTAAACTTACAAAAAAGTAGCGCATATAACGCTTCGTAACGCCCATAACGTACAAAAAAGTAACACATGTAACACTTCGTAACGCCTTACATAAAAGTAACGCTTTGTAACGCCTTAAACTTACAAAAATGTAACGCCATAACTCACAAAAAAGTAACGCATGTAACGGTTTGTAACGCCATAAACTTACACAAATGTAACGCATGTAACACCTTAAACTGACTAGAAAGTAACACATGTAACGCCCATAACTTACAAAAAAGTAGCGCATATAACGTTTCATAACGCCCATAACTTACAAAAAAGTAACACATGTAACACTTCGTAACGCCTTACTTACATAAAAGTAACGCTTTGTAACGCCCACAACTTACATAAATGTAATGTATGTAACGTTTCGTAACGCCTATAACTTACAAAAAAGTAACGCATGTAACGCTTCGTAACGCCTTACTTACATAAAAGTATCGCTTTGTAACGCCCACAACTTACATAAATGTAATGTATGTAACGCTTCGTAACGCCTATAACTTACAAAAATCTAACGCTTGTAACGCTTCGTAACACCTGAAACTTACATAACAGTAACGCATGTAATGCTTCGTAACATCTATAACTTACAAAAAAGTAAAACGTGTAATGCTTTGTAACGCCTTTTACGTAGGTGCTGCCTTTGGCATACTTAAAAAAAATTCTTAACACATATAGTTTTAGAAAAGTAATACAAATATAATAATATGATGTCCAATTCACTCCTTACCACCAGAGATGTCTATCTCCTCTGTGTGATGAAGAGCAAGCAAAATTTCTTCCCTCGCACTGACAACTTCAACGAGTGCTCTTCTCTTTCACATTTATACACCACTGTTGTGTAATTGTGCACGCATCATGAGTGCGTTTGTTTATTTCCTTTTACCTCTTCCACTGAATCGCACCAAAGTGCTAGAGCATTAGCTAATAAATTCTCTGAGGTGGATGCAGATACTTTCACAGAGGTGTACACGCCGGTGAGCACTCTGCTGTATGGTTTTCGTAGATGAAGCGTGGACACGCAAAATCAGCAAAATAAAACAATTTATCGTAAAATTTTCGGTTTTCCTTGCAAATTTTTCATAGCAAGGCCAGATCTACTCTCTATTAATTGAAGTTCACAGAAGTGTTCGCTCACCATCACGCGCCAGTGGTCACTTGGGTGTATTTAGACGAGAGCGCGTGTGAGCGATTCATGCGAAGAGAATGTGTTTTACTCGCGCCAGCTGCTTTAACCACAAGCACACACTCAAATGCTGTCTATTCGACACTGAGAAGAAGTGCGCTTTCCTCTTTGTGCGGTGCTTCGTTTTTTCATCCTCGGTGTGGCAAAAATCTGACTCTAGCGAGCATCACTCTGGTGAAATGCCATCTCTGCTTACCACCCTGGGGCATCATTTTTGTGCAAGTTGCAATTCTAGAGTTACAAAAAATTGCATTTTAAATTTTATGCGCACTTTCGAAAAGTCAGTTCTGAGTCAAGAAGTTGGTCTGACGAAATTTTTACCTTAATATGTTTTGAGCCATAGCCATAGCTTCTAGTCCCGTCAAGGCCTACTTCGTCATATCAACGCGCTCGTATAACTTATTAATAACACATAAATAGATATCGGATGTAATTCAAAAAAGTGACCAGTAACGAATATATTTCGGAATAAAAAGGAAAAAAAATTCTAGTTGTTCAAATACTCACAAAAACACATAACTAGAATTATATGATATTTTTTTCATTTAATGTTGCAATGATGTTCTGCTGCAGAAACCCAGATCCTATTTGTTAAAACTCGTGAATAAATTTTGTGGAATAATTTATTTCGCCTGCTGTTAAAATTAATACTCTATTTGAAATGTATCGCCTGCAGCTTTCCTTCAAAGTGAATGTTGATAGTTGAAGGCGACAAAGCTTTCAAATCATAGTAGGCGCGACAAATCAATCGTTGTGCTTTTTTTTTGCTGTTCATGAGATTATATTTCTGGCAGCACTGTTCAGTGGTCGACGGAAGCACAAAGCTTTTATCCAAGTTCACAACCAATTTTCGCCGCAATTTTTTTTTCCATAAGAGAAAATCAGAGAAGTTTATTTCATTATTTTCTTTCCTCTTCGCAGGCGACATTATCCATCCAATAACGTTTCGTTCTGTGGTCTGGACCCGGATGACCACCGGTGGAGTATCCCATCGACCACGGGAGACATCCCAGCATCCAAGTAAGTGTATTTGCGAGCCTCGCAAGCTACCAATTGTTGAACTACGAATGAATCTTTTTCATTTCTTTTTTTTTCTTGTAGACACATCTTTGCCTTCGTCGCCAAACGGTCGCCCACTTCGGCCGATAACCAGTGTCACGTGTTCTGCGAACTGGAGGCAACCCAACCGGCCAGGGCCATCGTGTCGTTTGCGAATAAAGTAGTCCTCGGAGGCAACAGTGGCCAGCAACAGCAGCAGCAACATCAAGCGGCCGTCACGAGGGCAATTTAAGCACGCACACACAGTTAAAACTACTCAATTAAAAAAAACCATGCACCCACGGAAAGCGCAGAGAATCGAGTCATTGTTTCTAATATATACATATATTTAACCACTCTGCAGTAGGCGAAAAAGAATCCGATCCGGATTTAAAATTACATATTGGTACTACTTAATCTAATAATCCATACTAAACATGAGATGAGCAGCTGTATGCGAAAAAAAACATACACAAACAGAGAGAGATTGGGCACCACGTGTAGCTTCTAGATTAGCCATGTTGATTAATTCTTTTTTGTTTCCGTTTTGTTTGTTGGGACAGAAACAAACCAACAAAACAGACAAACACGCAAAACTTCACTTATTAATTTGAGAGCAATTGTGTATTAATATTATTTTAGGGTTTACAGTCGTCTACCATAACTTTGTTTGTAACATTACTGTTCACGAATGTCAGTGTAATAATTTAGCAAAGCAAATCGCATGTATAAATGTACTTCTCAAACGCAAGGAAATATTATTTAACATTGAAGGAGAAATATTTATAACCAAAAAAAAAAAACAAAACAAAAAACAATACATTAGTGCAGCTAACCGAAAATCCCGATCTGTAAAAGAAAACCCATCATTCTCACAATTTACTAATAGACAAACGAGATAATTTTATTCTCTAATCGTAGATAGTTCAATGGTTATGTAACATTTTCGCACATAAGAAAACAGCAGGCACATACACTCACACATACAAACAAACAAATAAAAAACGCGCGCGCAGATGACTGTAGCTTGTTTATTTTTACCAAGCAGTTTCGCTTACTTGTTTTAATTACTTTGAGCCAACCAGCCAGCACCGACACGTGGCACATATGGCATATGTGACACTTGCAGAAATAATCGAAAGGAAATTAAAATTCAATGCCTAACACCCCACAGGCCGTCATAATGTTGCTTTATTAACATTCAGAAGATAGCAGCACTTTTCTCAAAATGCACCTCATTCGAAAAACGCAACCGCGTGGATGTCTTTTGATTTTCTTTTGAGGTTTCCCTGGCTTTTTTCCAGCGCAGAAAATCGCCATAATACGGGAAGCATAAACTCATGCCTTTTTGTTTTATTTTTGCTGTCGGTGTAGCAAGCCATGAACGGATATTTTTTTCGCTTTGTTAACTGTTGTCAAAGAAGAAATAAGTGTTACGAAAGCTAATGCTATCGAAAACGAACGACTACTACTACTAACTGCACGACTGTTACGAGTGAGCGTAACCAACATAAAACAAACAAAAAACAGCAGATCAAAAATTCAAGATAAATAACGGTAACAGAATTAATAATGTAAGAATTGTGTACCGAACAGTAAGCGAAAACACAACACGTACTAACTTCCAAATGTCGAGTGAAAATGAAACCAGAGTCAATAATGTGCCTATATACGAAACAAACAAAAAAAAAATGCAGAATAGTTTTTGGAAATAAATAGTCAAATCAGTGGTGTTTTTTCTTCCCCCTCCGTTTACCCACGTTTGACCGCGTACGGCCGAACGCACATGCAAACCTAGAGTCTCGGAAGCTCTGATTGTTGCTTCTAATTTAATTAGCTACAGTTCGTAACAATGTTGAAATAAAAAGCCCCCCCTCCATTCGAACTAGCTTCAGATGTTGTGTACATAAACACTGACTAAACGTTGTACAACCAATAATAATAATAATAATAATAAAACACGTAGAAAAATAAACGATCATAGCAAGCTGTGTGTGTATTTACTCGCCCTTATTCTGAATAACGACGTATTGATTATTCGATCGAATCATAGCTACCTTTGATTTTGCTAGCGTTATGGGGAATACAAATGAAATACGAGGGAAAAACGATACGACGTTATTCAGAATAAGGGCGACTACCATCACAATTTTTCCATATTTGATAAGCAATGGTGGGGAAAAAAATCAAAATTGCGACTGAAATTATTCACAACTGTTTCTTTTTTTAAGCGCGCGATTCTTACGGAAACTAAATCGAATTCGAGTTTTCCATACAAAAGTATCACTCGATCGAATCGCAGAATGCAAATTTTTACATTCGTTCGACGAAATCCGATTCGAACGAAATACAGAAACGGGGTGATTGTCTGTTAGGTTTTGTCGTGAATACGACTTACTTTACTATGGGGCGCCTTTTCAAAATTAGACATATGGGAGAATGGGCAGAACTTAGTCGTGAATATCTCGACTTGTATTAATGGCAGCAACATAATTCTTTCACTATTTCATCAAAAATATAATCAGGAATTTAGGATACTATTTTGAACAGTGTGAGATAACCACAAACAACTCAAAATTAAGTTTTCTGAAAATTTTAAAACAACGGGGAAAACTCTTAACTTTTGCTTGGGTTTTTCGCGCAAGGACGACGATTTTGAGGTAGTCTGGCACATATCTTCAACTGACTGCGTATAAAAGGGGAACCGTGGTCAAAAATCGATCATTTCTTCTTGTGCGTTGGATGGAAGCAGACGTCGGGGCGAGACGCTTTTTTTGCAAGAATTCGACATAGAGTTTCTCTTTAAGAGGCTTGATTCACTCGTGTTTTCTCATGTAGTGTTTAAATTCTGAAACACAAAATCAAAACTGAAGCAATGAACGCGTTATCTCTTGTGTCGTTGTTTTTCAAAAACAAAATATTTTCATTTTAAAAGAAGTTCGTCGTGCTTTTCACTGAATTTATATTGCAAAAATGACCATCGTAGCAGAAACACGCCTGAAGTTATACCCAAAAACTTCAAGTACGTTACGTTTAAATTTCATCGAAATCAGTCCGAATGGATCATGATCCGAGAAATTTTAATCATGGTGTATTATCGTAACATGAAAATATATTATTTTCCCCAAATCATGACTCGTTTTGCTCATTTCTAGAATCGGAATTATGCCCGTGTATAGAATTCCACAATTTGGTCCTTCTAAAAGGCAGAAATGAATCCTGTACAGCATCTTGATAGTTTCTTTCAATGAAGTATGCAAATCCGAAATGAAATAATCGACGTCAAAAATCGTTGAAAATTTTAGTAGTGAAAAGGGGGAGAGTTTCGCAATTCACACAATCGATTAACTATCAATTCAAATTCGAAAGTGTAAAGAAATCGTGTCAGTTCTATTCGTATTCACGACATCCAGTTATGTCTCTGACATTACATACCCGTACTTTTTTTTATCGTGACGACACAAATGAACAAGTATTCATCCTTGACAGTTCAGCGGTACTGTTTACAAACAAGCTTAAACAAAAATCGAAGAGCACATCCAAAACAATCATCTTTTCACTTTGCAACTAGTCACTTTTATTTAATAAATATCAAAAAGGAACCGTATTCAATCGTGAACAAATGTTTTAAAACTTTATTTAGGCGATACGGACCGTAAATGGTCTGATCCAATTTGTCAATAAACAAACAAAAGAAATTTCTGTTTACAAACAGTACTGCTGAACTGTCAAGATGTGTTCATCCGATTGAGGTTAGCAGTGACGGTAAAAAACCTAGTTATACGAAACCCATTATTTAGAATGAGATCTTCTGTCTCGGATCGATAGTTTTACTTCAAGGGTAAAATGAAAATAGTTAGCGCGCCTAGAACCAGACTGACTATACCTCATCCGTAATGTTGGCAACAAATCAAATCATTTAATCCGAAATGTTCACTCCATTTCTGTTTTTCGATCGAATCGGATTTTGTCGAACGAATGTGAAAAATTTGCATTCTGGCCCTTATTACCGGTGTCACTACACGGTGGAAACCAAGTGAAGTGAATGATTACGGAAGTCGCTTTAAAAACAAAAGTATTTACTTGGATGAACTTGATGCCATTATGAACATCACGCCACCAATATTTTGTTGAAAAAATAATTTTCCACCACAGTGCACTTCACTATGCGTGATACTGGTAATTGGTAAAATCAAGTGAAGTGACATGTAAGTGAAGTGAATGTGAAAGTGGAAGTGAGAACGGTAATAAGGGCCTCTGTAATTCGATCGAGTGATGCTTTTGTAAGGAAAACTCGAATTCGTCCGAGCTACAGAATGCAAAATTTCGTATTCGATCGAAACAATCCGATTCGAACGGAATACAGAAACGGGATGGTTGGCAGTTTCGTTAGCTTTCCATTTGTATTTGACAGGTCGTGGAGGAGAGTTGGCACCACTGGAAGTATACGATGTGGTACCAATAAGTGTTATCCTGGAAAAAGTCTAATTAAGGAGTGTATCGAAAAGTAGTTAGCAACATTGATTATTGAATAAAAAAGCGAAAAAAAACATATTTTGACATCAGTTTTCGATATATTGTAGAAAAATTACATTTTTATGCATTTCACAGATTATATTGAAGAAAATCCTAGTTTCTGTGAAACGCTCGCACTTTGGACATGACATTCTTCATTAAATTCTGCACAGTTACTTTTGTGACTTTCCTGGTGGCATCTGTCCAGTTTTTTTTTTTGAACTCCTGCATATTTTGGGACACTGTACCTTCCTTCCGAAAGTGCCGCTTGACAATTGTCCAATACCTTTTAATTGGCCGAAGATCCGGGCAGTTCGGTGGGTTGATGTCCTTCTCCACGAATTGTACATTATTTTTTGACAACCACTGTAGAACGGAGTTTCTTGATGTACTCAACCACTTTTAAGTCCCGGCCGGGGTGGCTGGGACCCGTTTTCCTACCAGATCGGGGCAAATCCTTCATGGAAAGGGTCTTACCGAACTTCTCGATAAAATTTTTGATACTGGTGTGGTGCACTTTCACCCGTTTTGCAATTTCGTTGTACGTGACACCACTTTCTGAGCACCAAGTGTGCAGAATTTTCTTTCGCGTTTCCGGATCAATTCGACTCATCATTGAAACGATAAACCGTACCGAAACCAACCTCAAAACACGCTGCCAAAAATTAAGCCATTTCAGAGTAATAACTGTTTTGAATGTTGCTAACTACTTATCGATACACTCCTTACAATGTGTATCAAACAACTTATAGTGAAGTGATTGATCAAAACAGTTATTTTGACAGTGACTGTGCCGCTGTGACAAGTGTTTGTTGATAAGTGAAAAGTGACTATTTATTGAATATTGCTGATTCGCGAAACTGAAAAATGCTCATGCGATGGAAACTGCGAATTTACTACCCAAAATTAAACGACGTCAACCGATCGAAGCGCCATCTGTATATCATTGTCAGTGTTATCAGATTTAGCTGGAATGTGTGAAAATTTACAAGTAAATCGTGTGATTTCAAACTGAATAACAAAAATTGGTCTGCAGCAAACCCATCCGCGAGTATTTATTACATTCTATTTTCTCTTTAGTGGTGTTTACAGCAACGCGAATAGAAGATGCAGGATACTGGTGAGATCGTTCCTCCCTTAGACCTCCAACATAGACGACAACCCGATTGAACAATACTCCGTTCATGTTCAGATTGTAAATGATCAGTGTTCCATCTCAAATCTCACAATAATCATAATTTTCTCGATATTCTCGACAAATTGGGCCAGTTTTATATTTGAAACCTTTTTTAGGAACATTGAAAACACTTTCTCTCTATACACATCTTCTTAGTAACCTCTGAGTTCCAAAAAGTATATGGGCTTGTAACGTACTTGGAGTTAACGTTCCTCGTCACATTCGATCTACAATACCTTTGGCATCCATGGCTATAAACACTTGCTACTTCCTCCTGGTTATGAAAATTCTTATGACATCATTATTTCCACGTAATCGCTCAAAATTTTCCATCTGATAATGAGTATTTTATAACGAAAGGCTGTTTATGATCATCGTACTATAGAATAACTTTTTTTTATATGTACCAGATCTTTTGAAACTATTTCAAGAAAATTGCATCGCATTCAAATTAACAACAGCAATACTATCTCCCATCTAAAGATCGATTTTCTTCAAATTATATAAATTTAGTCATTGACTCTGAAGAATAAGAAGTATACGTGCCAAATTTGATAGCAGTCGAGTTCAGTTGACCCGGAGTTATTCCGTTATAAACATTACACCCCCCTTTTTAAAGGCCCTTACTACCTCCTTCCCCTCGCTAATATCCTTATAATCATATCTAAGTTGTACAAATAGTATCTATGGTTTTAAAAAAGTATCGATTCTCGTCAAATTAGATATTTTTTAATGACCCCTTTTGTTAAAGACACTTGCTACGCTCCCTCCCCCATACAAATACCCTTACGACTATCTCTGGAGAGTAAGAAGCTCATGGGCCAAAGTGTGATAGCAATCCGTTCAGTAGTTTCGTAGTTATGCCGTTACAAACATTACATCTCCCTTTTTAAAAACACGCTAAATCCCCCCCCCCCCATAAATTCAAATCTAAGGTATGCAAACTGTTTGTATCGTCTTCAAAGAAGTATCTGTGCCAAGTTTTAGAAGATAGATGTAGATAAATTAGTGTAATATTATGGTAGATACTACCAGAGCTAATAAAAGTTATTTTCGTTGACTCAAAACAGACGAAATTGAATTGAAATTCTGCTGATGCTACCTGCAGACGCTATTATACTCTCTCTTTTTTTCAATGAGAAACGGGAATGCTTCGTCTCTCTTCGTTTGTTCTGGTGTCGGTCATTTACGAATGAGACAGTAAAGTATTGAAAATAAGGCTGTTGGATTGGATTCTTGCATTGAGAATGCGTGACACTTAAATCCATTTGCAACACAAAATTTGATGCACGCACGTTGTTATAAATTTCCATCCATTATAAAAATCGCCACACGAAAATTTTTCAACTTCTTCTTTATATAGACGCCAAATAAAATCGTACGATATGCGTCAAAATTTGACAGAATGTGTATAAAAGTGTTGCCAACGTTGAGAGAATAAAAGTTTACCGATTGGACAAGCCGGTTGAAAATTCCGGTTCTTTTTTGATCATAAGGTATGATATTCGGCCTCGGTTCAAAAGTCGGTTTTCACAATGATTGCATAACCTTTCTATATGAGAAAGGCAAAAAGTACGGGTGTGTAATGTCAGAGTCATAACTGGATGTCGTGAATACGAATATGACACGCTTTATTTATGCTTCCGAATTCGAATTGGTAATTGATCGATTGTTTGAATAGTGCAACTTTCCCCTCTTTCATTACTAGAAATTTAAACGATGCGCCTAGACTAAATTACATATTAGGTTCATTAAACATTCTGAAACGCAATTAAATATTATGAAATAAGCAGTATAGTTCATTCAGCAAGCGAATGATAGTTGCTACCTGAGCGTTTGAGGTTTTAACCACGCAAAAGGTGCACTCTCCGTCGCTGCTGGTTGATGGTTTAATTCTCGCAATGGCAGTCTTCTCGCCTTGATGGCCAGCAAGCGAATTATAGTTGCTACCTGAGCGTTTGAGGTTTTAACCACGCAAAAGGTGCACTCTCCGTCGCTGCTGGTTGATGGTTTAACCGACGACACGACCAGGCACTCCGAAGAAAAATCTGAACAAAAATTGTTCGTGAGTGATTTACCGCCAGTTACCATAAATATAGCGACCCCTCGATAATCATGAAAATAATCTTCTTGAGCAACACTGTTTAAGTTGCTATGAACTAGTTACCAAGGAGCGCTATAATAAATAAATAAATCATTTGAGAAAGTTTTAAAACTTTTATATAATTTTAAATTTTGTTTCAACTTCCTTTTTAGATTTGCGCCAAACATAATAGTACAATAACCAAATCTGGTACTAGAAGTAAAGTTTGCGACAGAAAGGCGTCATTCTATATCATCCACAGCTACTCATTAGCTCTAACTGCAGTGTAGTCATTTAACTCATCCATGATGATGCTCTTCCTTTTCAGAAATATCCAGTCGAGTTTCCGAAACACATCACTTTTGCTTAACATACTGTTAACCAACCCGGAAGTTAGTACCAGTCTTCATGAAATGAAAATGAGACTTCATTGTTGAATTGTATCTCACACTCTTTACATTCGACTACTTCAACATGTTCCAGCAGCCTTACGGTAGACCGTAGTTACAGTCTCTTTTCTGTTTGAGACACAAATAATCAAATTGTTTGAAGGAGACCTGTTTGTACTGGAGGCTTTCGATGTGCACTTCAAAACCTATAATTGCGATCAGATTTAATATACTGAGAAATTTGATTCCCGTCCTGTTCAAGTGCATTTCATATTCATCAAAGTATACACGCACTTTGCGAAGACCTCAAATCACTGAGAGTAGAAGTAGAGGAGGAGTTTCCAAAATATGACAGCGCATTGTTTCACAACATGTATGCTGATTAGCAACGAGGGTTGAACGATTTGGAACAAGGGGCGAATTGAAATGGTTTTACTTTAGAATGTCATTAGAAAATAACAAATATGCTTTCAATAAATTCTGATGATCCGACTGATAACAAGTTTCGCAATGACGGATTGAATGACTGCAAAACTTAACACCATTTAAAAACTCATGTACATAGCAGATAGTCATTATAGATCTAAGTATGGTTACGTTGAACTATTTAACAAACATCCATGAATCTTGAATTGTCTGGAAGTCATTTTTAATATGTTCGAGCACCAGCAAATCTTAACGAAGACCTCTATCCGATTAAACTACATGATAATTTCACTCGAGGCAGTTTGTTTTGTTTACATTTCTCAAGTCTCCAATATGCAGTAACCAAGGTTATGGTAACTGTTATTTAAAATCAATAATCTATCAACTTGTGTTGCCAGTTTCAATAGTTTTTCGGGCGATTTCGTTTTGACATTACCAGTTACTGAGGGGTTGTTAAATTTGCGATACAGTTTCGATAGACGAGTGGCAGGTCGTGTCGTCGGTTTAACTATCGCAATGGCAGTCTTCTCGCCTTGATGGCCAGCAAGCGAATGATAGTTGCTACCTGAGCGTTTGAGGTTTTAACCACGCAAAAGGTGCACTCTCCGTCGCTGCTGGTTGATGGTTCAACTCCCACGACGTCTGCTTCCACCGAACGCACGAAAAGAAATGATCGATTTTCGACCACGGTTTCACTTTTATACGCATTCAGTTGAAGATATGTGCCTGACTGCCTCAAAATCGTCGTCCTTGCGCGAAAAATCCAAGCGAAAGTAAAGAGTTTTCCGCATTATTTTCAAATTTTGAGAAAACTTAATTTTTGAGTTGTTTGTAGTTATCTCACATTGTTCAAAATATTATCCTAAATTCCTGATCATATTTTTGATGAAATGGTGAAAGAATTATGTTGCTACCATTAATACAAGTCGAGATATTCACGATTAAGTTCTGCCCTTTCTTCCATATGGCTAATTTTGAAAAGGCACCCCATAGTAAAGTAAGTCGTATTCACGACAAAAGAATCTAATTGTCAATTTTATCATTCGCTAACAATCTAAGCACTTAAACTAGAACAAGTTTGTAATTAGTCAATTGAATTGGTTTTTAGTTTAGTGTATCATCATCATTATCATCTTTATTTTCGTATTTATTATGAGAACCCTAGAAACGTTTCATTTTTAATGTTATTGTGCTCGGTCGTGTCTTGCATACAACCCGGTCATTGATATTCTATCAAATTTTCAGCTCGACACCTGGACATTTGTAAAAGTTACGCTGTATTGAGTACATCTGCGATTGTGCGTGTCCTCGATTTTGTACAATTTTCAAAATAGAATTGAATGCGCAACAACGAGTTTGCATTAAATTTTGCGGTTAAAACGGTTTCAATGGTGCGACGACCAATGCAAACGACCAGCAGCTGTATGCTAGTGTAATTGCCCTTGTTTGAAACAAAACTCACACTGCGAACGGTGCATACAAACAAATCCGTCCCGCAGCAGAACTGAATGCTTGATTCTGTACCTGGAACTTAATTCTGAACTTGAACCAGGCGCAGGCTAGATTGAATGGAATATGTTAACCTTTCATACCAGGGGTGGAATCATGTAAGGTGATAAGTGACTATCACCTCCTGGTGATAAAGAGGTGATCACCAGAATGTTTGGAATCATCGAATGTGATCACTTTTACTATCACCATCACCGGTGATTGAGCCAACTTCACTCCATTTATCACCTGTCAAGAAACGTCAATTTTTCAGGAGTAAAATATGAATGTGACGTATACCGTTGATATTAGGAGGAGTAACATATGAAAGTGGCGTATATCCAAATAATATTTTAAAATCTAAATTTTTATTCCTATAGTTTTCAATCCATTTCATTAATTCGAGTCATGTTTATCAATGATGATTTGTATGGATCGAAGAGTAACGTTGAAAAAAATTGCCTCACGAGTATGGCAAACTGCGCACAAACGAATAAAAAATTCACTTGTTGGTTTAATTTAGTGCCGATTTTTATTTTTCAATGGAAATAAATGTCACAGTCAGTTCTTTGGGATAAATTTGCTAGCTTTGAAATGACATGAATTGTTAGATCTTCTTGATGTTTCACAACGAATGGCATTCTTCTCGAATGTGAATGATCCGTTAAATAATTTTGTGTATAGTTTTCATTTACTTTACGATTATGGCATTTCACAGAGCTTTCAAATGCTAGTTCCATTTTGGAAATTTTACCCACCGGTACTACGAATATCCACTATGATTAGCAGCAACTAATTGTCCAAAAATGTTGCCTTATTTAGCTCAACTCACAAGAAGAAAATTAAGAACGCAGTTTAATCTTTTTTACTCGTTCAATTAAACAAGACTGATATGTCGCTCACGAGGTCACGGCCACCTAATTCTACTGAAAATGTTAGCATAGATTTTTTATGTTGTTACGTTATGTGCAACAGGATATGTCTACATTCATAAACTTATCACTTTTCCAGAAAGTAATTTATCTTTGACTCTACGAACACCCCTACGATATTCCTTCAAATAATAATTACAACATAAATGAATTGATTTATTGATAAATAACAGTTCGGCTGAAAAGTTCGTATCGTTTAATAGAAACACACATTTTTTTGCCGAAATTCGTTTTTATTATTCAACATAATTGCCATCAGAGGCGATACAGCGATTATAGCGATCTTCCAACTTTTCGATACCATTTTTTGTAGTACGATTTGTCCTTTGCCTCAAAATAGGCCTCAGTTTCAGCGATTACCTCTTCATTGCTTGTAAAATTTTTTACCAGCGAGCATTCTCTTGAGGTCTAAGAACAGGAAAAAGTCACTGGGGGGCCAAATCTGGAGAATACGGTGGATGAGGGAGCAATTCGAGGCCCAATTCGTTCAATTTCAGCATGGTTTTCATCGACTTGTGACACGGTGCATTGTCTTGATGAACAAAACTTTTTTCTTTTTCAAATGAGGCCGTTTTTTTGAAATTTCGTCCTTCAAACGCTCTAATAACGCTATGTAATAGTCACTGTTGATGGTTTTTTCCTTTTCAAGGTAGTCGATGAAAATTATACCATGCGAATCCCAAAATACAGACGCCATAACCTTACCGGCCGATTGTTGAGTCTTTCCACGCTTTGGGTTCGGTTCATCGCGTGCAGTCCACTCAGCTGACTGTCGATTGGACTCCGGAGTGAAGTGATGGAACCATGTTTCGTCCATTGTTATATATCGACGAAAAAAATCGGTTTTATTTCGATATAACAGCTCTAAACACTGCTCAAAATCATCAATTCGTTGTTGTTTTTGATCGATTGTGAGCTCACGCGGCACCCATTTTGCATAAAGCTTTCTCATATCCAAATATTCGTGAATAATATGTCCAACACGTTCCTTTGATATCTTTAGGGTGTCAGCTATCTCAATCAACTTCACTTTACGGTCATTGAAAATCATTTTGTGGATTTTTTTCACGTTTTCATCGGTAACAGCCTCTTTTGGACGACCACTGCGTTCATCGTCTTCGGTGCTCATATGACCAGTACGAAATTTTGCAAACCACTTACGAATTGTTGCTTCGCCCGGTGCAGAGTCTGGATAACACTCATCAAGCCATTTTTTTGGTATCGGCGGCACTTTTTTTCATCAAAAAGTAGTGTTTCATCAACACACGAAATTCCTTTTTTTCCATTTTTTTTCACAATAACAAAAGTAGCTTCACTCAAAATGCAATATCTCACAAATTTATATTTACACACGTATCTTTTGAAGGTTGGTACTAACTGAAAATGGTATGGATTTAATTCTAGTGGCGCCCTCTCATAGAAACGATACGAACTTTTCAGCCGATCTGTTATATCGAAATAAAACCGATTTTTTTCGTCGATATATAACAATGGACGAAACATGGCTCCATCACTTCACTCCGGAGTCCAATCGACAGTCAGCTGAGTGGACTGCACGCGATGAACCGAACCCAAAGCGTGGAAAGACTCAACAATCGGCCGGTAAGGTTATGGCGTCTGTATTTTGGGATTCGCATGGTATAATTTTCATCGACTACCTTGAAAAGGGGAAAACCATCAACAGTGACTATTATATAGCGTTATTAAAGCGTTTGAAGTACGAAATTTCAAAAAAACGGCCTCATTTGAAGAAGAAAAAAGTTTTGTTTCATCAAGACAATGCACCGTGTCACAAGTCGATGAAAACCATGCTGAAATTGAACGAATTGGGCTTCGAATTGCTCCCTCATCCACCGTATTCTCCAGATTTGGCCCCAGTGACTTTTTCCTGTTCTCAGACCTCAAGAGAATGCTCGCTGGTAGAAAATTTAGAAGCAATGAAGAGGTAATCGCTGAAACTGAGGCCTATTTTGAGGCAAAGGACAAATCGTACTACAAAAAATGGTATCGAAAAGTTGGAAGATCGCTATAATCGCTGTATCGCCTCTGATGGCAATTATGTTGAATAATAAAAACGAATTTTGGCAAAAAAATGTGTGTTTCTATTAAACGATACGAACTTTTCAGCCGAACTGTTAGAACACTTCAATTTTGATATATTTGTGGTTATGTCATACAACAGGAAACTTTATCATAGAACTGCATGTAGTAAAAATTATGTTGATACGAAAGATACAACACGAAATATTCACAACCAAAAACTGATCACTCTTTCAGAGGGTAAATTTTGAAAAGGCGTCCCAAAGTGAAGTAAGACGTATTCACGTCAAAAATAATGAGCATGTGATACCAATTTTGTCAGTTGAAGTTGAGTTGTTTCAGTTCTTATCGTTGCCCACTTACATTCCATCAATCCATCGCAGGTGTCCACAAAACTCGTTCATAACCGATTTAATCATCTCCTGGATGGTTTTAATTATGCAATCCGACAAATTCTCACACAGCATAATCGGATCAAGAATGAATCACAGCAGTGCGGCCTCCGCGGCTCAATCGGGAGGCCTGTCGTCGGTATGATGAAACTGGTCCACTAACCGGACGAAATGTGAATACTTGAAATTGCAGCATATGCGCCAACGACGACGAGTGACTCATCACCGTTCGAATCGATTCCATCCCCTTTGCCGAAATGATCACAGAAAGAAAGGCAGAAAGAAAACCAAAACAAAAACGAAGCGATTCCGAACCGTTCTTGTTTACACGCGTTTTGATTGTTTCTTTCATCGCCGATTCATGTCCGTTTCGCGCTGTTCGTACTGACGAAGCACGTGACTCTCGCGCGCACAGGTTGCTGCGATGGAGAAGAGGAAAAGCTCACCTGTCACGAATCGTTCGTCCGCGTTCTTGTGGCGGTGTTTTGTCTGATCAGTCTGGTAGGGGGCACACTCGTGGGGGTAAACCCTCCGGTCCGGTGAGCAGCAGGCGAGCAGCCAACCGAGTCACAGTTCGGTATGACGTCGATGACGATGATGACGCATTCAAAGTTCTGTGACTTTCATTGCCTACTGCCAGCGGTGTGACCGATGACGAAGAAAATATTTCGCGCGGCCACTGAACATGCGGGAGCTTTTCGGGTCTCTCAGCCCGGGGTGAACGCGGTGTGAGACGATGTGAATGTTTTCCGAATATCGAACTTTTCGAAATTTTCGGTAACCTGGTCAAATTGTCCTACGGAAACGATATATGACCGTATTAACTGAAGCAGACATTTTTGAAATACTTTCGCGATTGCACGTTCGTTGAGGTTGCCGAGCGGCGGGGATGAAGAGCTTTTGAAGTAGCCAATCATCATCATCATAGCATCTTAGGCATCGAATTGCGACAGGAGCTGGCTGGGTCCGGGTTTGAGTTCCGAAGGGTGGGGGGGGGGAGTGAAGGCGAACTAGAAGAGTTTACGCTTTACAGCAGCCCGAGCACCAAAACATGAATCATTCCATGTTGGTAATTTGACGAGTACTGAAGCGTTTCGAAAAACAAAAAGTGCAATCTCCGTTGGAAACAAGTTCATTCGCCGATTCAGCTCAGGATGTTCAATGCATTCTTGCGTTTGGGAGCTACGTTGGCCGGCTGCATCGAACTGAGTGCCGGATTTCTGATGATGGAGTACCTGGTCGGTGGTTGGAAGACTAACGTAGGTCAGTTTCCTCATATGGCAGCTCTCGGGCGTCCGGAGGCCAACGGATCGATTGAGTGGTTCTGCGGTGGAACGTTGATCTCGCCGCAGTTCGTACTGACTGCAGCCCACTGTGCCAACAGTCGGATGCGGTAAGTGTTGTGAAACTGATCAGCCGAAAACCGTCATCAAGTTCAACAGTTCCTTTCCCACAGGGATCCCCCGCGTGTGATAAGACTCGGAGATTACGATCTGAGCACCGATGACGACAGTGACCATCAGGATGTGGAAATTTCCCAAATAGTGCATCATCCGGCCTACAACGGAGTGCAGGCTTACAACGACATCTCGTTGATCCGGCTTAACCGGAGTGTATCGTTGGGAAGGTTCGTGCAACCGGCGTGTTTGTGGCGATCGGACACGGCGCCCCCCTCCGAACGTCTCACCGCAATCGGTTGGGGACGGCTTGGACATTGTGAGTATGAAATCTGAGAGTGCTGGTGCAAGTCTGTAAAACTGTAACTTGTTTTCACCTTCGATCACAGACGGAGATCAACCGACGGAACTGCACCAGGTTGATTTGCCGGTTATCGCGAACGACGAATGTAACCGTTTGATAGCGTCACCACGGACACGACGCTTCCGGCAGGGCATTCTACCGTCGCAAATCTGTGCCGGTGAAATGGCAGGCGGTAAGGACACCTGCGAGGGGGATTCCGGTGGGCCGCTGCAAGTTCGTTCCGGTGTTCCGGCCTGTCGGTTCGACATTGTCGGCATAACCTCGCTCGGAGGGGTCTGTGGAACCGCACGGAAACCGGGCATCTACACTCGGGTTTCACATTTTGTACCGTGGATCGAGTCGATTTTGAGGAAGCAATAAAGTCAACGCGTTCGCTCAGTGTTCTTTCTCTCATTGTTCGACTAAACAAAATAAAACCGTTTTTTTAAATAGAATTTACATTACATATATTTCTTGTTTTCAGCTTTCTGCTTGTTTTTACACATAATAAGTTAAAATATACATCATTTTTTTTTAAATTTTACTTCCTTGCCATTTCTGAGTTGTTTCATGGTTCCGCTCTCACTCAATCGCCATATTTGTTTTCCATCCACCGATTCTCTGTTTCGGCATCTCGGTCTTCTATCTACAGTGTGTGTGAGTGTGAGTGTGTTTTCAACTTTCCACTTTTCTGCTAAACCCGGAACAGTAATCTGGTTTTCCTTTTTTGTCCTTCTTCTACTGGATGTTTCCGCTATTTAAGTTGCCTTTAAAAATAGTACTGCCATTTAACTGCTTTTATTATTTCTCTTTTTTGTTTTTTTTTGTTTTTATTTTTGCATGCATTTCGATTACCGAACAGTTCGAGGAGAGGTTCAAGTTTCTTCCGTTTCCTCCGGTGCTTTCGGCGTCCGGCACTCAGACGGACGTTTTGCTACTCTCTCACATGGGTCATTTTGGAAATCACAGAATTTGACTTTTATTCATTTTCTAGTTTTGGTTTTGACTTCTTCTTTTTTGTTTGTTTGTTTGTTTGTTTTTTTAACAGATTAATTTGAGATGTTTTTTTTTTCTTTTACGCCGAATGTGTCCCTGTCCGTGCGTGATGTCGGGTGTGCGATTTGTGTATGTGTGTGTGTCTAAGCAGTACGTTGCAACTGAATGTTTAATTGAACGAATAAAGGTTTTTTTTTCACTTGTTTACTGGAGGATTTTTCCTGTTGACTTGCTGAGATTCTGCGTTTTATTCTGTGTTATTTACTGGTTTTTAATTTGCATTTTGTGAGGCGCTGAGTGAGAAGTAGGCGTTGCATTGTTTTTTTTGTTGTTTGTTTATTTTTCGGTTTGCATCAAAAAGCCACGTTGCGAGTTTCGATGTGTGAAGTGTAGTGATTTGTGGTTTGTGGTTACGTTACGTAAATAGTGCCTATCACTTTAACATATTCTTTCTGTCGCAGATCGACTTGATTTTGGAACAAACTGGAATTTGGAATCATTTTGGTTGTGGTCATGGTAAATAAAAGATAATAAGGTGTCCGATTTTGAATCAGAGTCCGAAACAACATGCGGCAAACGAAACCGTATACAAAATTCCATCCGAATCAATAATTTCATAAAACCCAAAATCAGACCTTTGCGTAGAAAAAGTTCTCATAATCGATAAATCCATCGAAAACCAGGGGTTCTCAAATATGAACCAAATTCCATATTTTTGTGTGTTGAAGATATTGGGAAACGCAAAGACATTTTTTCCTAATGAAATTGCCATATGTATGAAATATCATACGCTGGGTCAACACAGTGGCCCTTATTCTGCGAGTCGAGTGAGGTGACTCGACAAATCTCACCTCGCTGTCACGTGACTGTAGTCACCCTATTCTACGAGTCGACTCGGGTGACGTGAGAGGTTCAGTCCATGGTGAGTGAGAAGATGTACCTCAAACAACAAACGATTCATTTCCCAAACGTCAAAACAATTGAAGAATCGCCTGTTGTGAGGTAAATAAATTATTTATTTCGATTGAAACTTATTCAATGAAAATCTTTATATTTTTGCAGGGTTTGTTATTTGCATGCGTTATTCTAATATAAGAAATAATCTGAGTGCACTAATATAACAAATACGTTAGTGCATGCTCGCGATAAATATTCCAGCATCAAAAATGATTTGGAACAAAGTTGAAATTTGTCTAATGGGCCGTGGAAGCCGCTGATAGTTCCTGCCAAAATATATTTGATTATTTAGGGGTTAGCCAAATTTTGTGCTAGGGCACATAACCGTTTTCATTATTTTTACGTTTCGTCTTTGACTCATCAGTGCAGAGCAGTTCAAATTGAACTGCTTAGTGCTAAACTCGGCAGTTCAATTTGAACCGCTAAGCAGACGTAAAGTTTCTGCTATTTACAGAACACTTTTTGTTTTGCAACGAAGTGCAATGTCTTTTCTGACGTGCCGAACGAAAACGTGTTTTCGACTATTTCTGGCCGATGCAGGTATGGTCATTTAGGGGTTAGCCAAATTTTGTGCTAGGGCACATAACCGTTTTCATTATTTTTACGTTTCGTCTTTGACTCATCAGTGCAGAGCAGTTCAAATTGAACTGCTTAGTGCTAAACTCGGCAGTTCAATTTGAACCGCTTTGAGCCGAGTTTAGCACTAAGCAGTTCAATTTGAACTGCTCTGCACTGATGAGTCAAAGACGAAACGTAAAAATAATGAAAACGGTTATGTGCCCTAGCACAAAATTTGGCTAACCCCTAAATGACCATACCTGCATCGGCCAGAAATAGTCGAAAACACGTTTTCGTTCGGCACGTCAGAAAAGACATTGCACTTCGTTGCAAAACAAAAAGTGTTCTGTAAATAGCAGAAACTTTACGTCTGCTTAGCGGTTCAAATTGAACTGCCGAGTTTAGCACTAAGCAGTTCAATTTGAACTGCTCTGCACTGATGAGTCAAAGACGAAACGTAAAAATAATGATATTTGATTAGTTTCCTTCATGAATTTGGTTACGATGGCCGATGGCTCGATTTTACTACGTGTTTCGATAAACTGATAGCCGGTGACGCTGTGAAAAATTAAAAAAGCAAATTGTTGCAAAACACAACCGCACTTATTAGCGTATCAAGTTGATTGTCGTATGTTGGTGAAGTACGCTTCCGACGATGGCTTGCAATTAAATATTGGTTCTGACAGATCAAGCGGGAGTTGTAACCGCCAAATCAGCTAATTCGATAAGTTAAATGTAGGTATTATTTGAGTTGACATGAAAAACTTCAACTGTCTGAAAGTGGTTTACAGAAAAAAGATTGCTTCATGTATTTTTTACACAAACAAAAAAATTTACTCCTAGATTCGGAAAGGTGAACGAACTTATGAATGATATAGGGCACAGCCGAACATCTTTCGGTTAGACGAAATAATACTAATGATCTTGATATTAATAATCATACAAAAGTATTCCAAAATTATTTATGAATAAAATGATAAGATCGTGTAGTAACATAGTGTGCTGTTAAATTGAATCTAGATCAAAATGGTTTTTGATTCACAAGGTCAAATGTTTAATAAAATCACATTAGGACTCATTTTGCATGAATACTTCTGAATTGATTTCCACAAAAGTTGGATATAATGAAAAGTCTCATGGTTCAATATAGCCTGCTATTGTATCGCATCCGGATCTATGTTCCGTTCTAAAAGACAATGTAAAAAAGTAGTTTTTAATCTTAATATATCAATATCAAAGTACGCCTAGTTTGGCTTCTCCGCGTCGTTTGGTGTGTGTGTGTGTGTGTGTCCAAATCTCACTATTGTGACTTTGAGAAAATTGAGTGACAATATTTGTCACACACACAGACATTTGCTCAGATCTTCGAGCTGAATCGAATGGTATATGGAATTCGGTTGAAAGGCCCATTTTCACATTGATTGTATAGTCCTTAAATATGTGAGAAAGGCAAAAATTATAAACCTGTAACCGCATTATTTTCACCAGTTACTAAGTTATTCCGTACGTTATTATGCCATATAAAGTTCACATAAAACAGTTGGCGATGAGTTACATGAGTTGTTTTTCAATGACCAATTAGAACTTTAGGTGTTTTATCATTAAAACATAAATTACAATTGGCAATAATTATGCAGTGTATTTAAAAATTCAAAATACGGTTCATTGAATTTACTTCCCTCTAAAATTAACAATTATCATGGCATAAATTGTAAATTCTCTGCAATTTTGTTCTCAGTTTTCCTTCTCAAGCGTGTGTATGTGATATAAAGTAGAAGTGTGAATTTAACACACATTTTAGTTGATAGGTTCAATCATTTTTTTTAGATTTTATTCAATTTTTGAATATAAAAAGGTAATCATTTTTTTTATTTCCGATATAGAACCCAAAATCTTTTTTCGAATCAAATCCTCATACGTTATAGCATAAATCTTTTTCTTTAAAATATCTTTTCGTATTAAACCTACTGATATCGACTTGAAACTCCAAGATTTCTGAGTCGGCTTTAAAAGTGATCACATAGCCATTCTGTATGAGAAAGGCAAAAATATACCAAACTTGACTATCACAAATAGGCGAACAAGGATAGTCAGGTATAACTACAAAGCTTATCAATAGAATTCAATGGCAATACATAATACATTCTATTTTGTTGGGACATTGCAAATAACAAAATTGAATTGATAGCCGTTTTTTATGCATAACAAAATGGGAATAGTTAATATTCCTCCTCTCAGAATATCCAGTCAAATATGTTATTTGACTTGATTTAGCCGATTTAGGCAAGCGATTCCGATCGAGCGCATATTTCTGAGAATAGCTAAAAAGATTAACAATTTCGGTTTTTCTGCCTAAAAGAAAACAATTAAATCTTTTTTCGTATATCGTTCACCTGTTTATAGCAGAAATTTGGAATATCTCGATTTTTCGTTTTATATTTCTGCTGTCACTTAACTAACAGGTATCGACTCTAAAACTCACCCCCGGTGACTTTTGTCACCCAGATTCGACTGCAGGAATACGGTGAGAGTTCATCCTGGTGACTTTTGTCACTTCATTCGACTGTCAGAATCGCGTGACTCGGGTGACTCGACTTATCTCACCTCACTCGACTCGCAGAATAAGGGCTAGTATCAAAAAAAGGCGGGTGGGTAATGTCAGAGACATAACTGGATGTCGTGAATACGAAAACAACTGACATGTTCCTTAACACTTCCGAATATCAATTAGGTGATCAATTGTATGAATTATGCAAGCACTCCCCTTTTTCACTTTTTTCGCAAAAACAAAGAAGGCTTCACTTGATCTAGATTACTGTGAATTTCACACAGCGAAAAGTGCAAAAATCAAATCAAACAGTTCTAGATTTGCACTAAACTGAGGATACTTTCCTTCGATTTGCGAACAACAAATCCGAATAGTTCTTAAGAAAACTTTTAGAGCCATTAGAACGGCTGATTTCATGTAATGCTCTCCACCGTTGCTTTTTCATCCATGCAAATGACTGGCAGCTGTGACGTAATCGCTCTTGTCGGAAGCGAAACTACCTTTGCAAACGGCACAAAATACATCTGCTCGCATTGGCGATAGAATCCAAACTGATTAAATTTTTGTTGGGAGCCTTCTTTTACGTGATTTCGTTTGTAGCTTTTTCACTAATGGGCGGTCCTAACGGCTATAAAAATAGCCGCATACAGAATTTTAATGTCGATTATTTCATTTCGGATTTGCATTTCATTGAAAGAAACTATCAGGATGCGATTCATTCCTGCTTTTCAGAAGGATCAAATTGAGGAACTCACTACGATATTAAACACTGTTCGGAACATTTTCTCGAACGATTTCTTGTACAGCAGCAGATATTTTGTTCTCTTCCTCAGAACGCGTTCTGATTGGCTGGTGTTGACATGGGTCAAATGAGACAGGTTTTTCAATAGTGTACTATCGAAATACTTCAATGCTGTTGCTATACACGTTTAAGTTGAAAAAATTCGATTCTGTTGGTAGTTAGATTATATAAATCCTTCCACAGATCACTGAGCTATGAGCTTTCAAAATACGAGAAAGGCAAACGCGCCTTATGAATTATCCTCTTTGATACTCGTTTATACCAAACATTTAAGAAAAGTTTAATTTTGAACTATTTGAGATTATGTCACACAACTGAAAATTTTATCATAAAATTGTGATCATATTTCCGATTGCATGTAGCAAAAATTATGTTGATTCGTTAGATACAACAAGAGATATTCACGATCAAAAACTTATCACTCTCTCAGAGAGTATATTTTGAAAAGGCGCCTCATAGTAAAGTAAGTCGTATTCCCGACAAAATTTGTTTCTATCCATCTAGTGCTGAATTTATACCTTTCTCATACAATTCTATAAGAACAAAAAAGTGTGTTTGAGTGCACACTAGCTTAACATTTTCAATTCAAAAACTACAAGCTCCATGTAGTTGTTCGAGCCATTGTTCTAATGACCTACAATCAAACAGTTCAATCAATCGTCACACTTTTGAATCCGCTATTGCACGAGAGTCTGCCTAGATTTATCTTGATTCGAAACCAACACCGAACATTGTTTGTTTTATAGCCGACAAAATTACACCAATATCCCAAATGTATGCAATTATATCTTTGCACATCAGCTTCTCTTCGTCAAGCTTGTGTTCAAGTTTTGTATGCAAGCAGTGATTTTTATAGCGTTAGGTTTCTCTACCATTCTGCGATTTCGGTTGAAGCGATAAACTTCTTCTCATTATCAATCGAGTTCATCTTATATAAATTATAAATTAATCTTACGCACTCAACATTTACCCTAGAGTAGTTGTCAATTTCAATTTTTGTCAAATTTGTCAACGAAACGACATAACATGGAATTTCATCGGAGCTTGCATGACACAAGATGGCACTTTTTGCCTTACTGTCTAGCAACAACCTACTGCAGCGCCCTTAGCAAATTTTCCTTCGAATTTGCTAGTATTGTAGAAAAAGTAGGAAATTGTGAAGGAAACTCTCATATCAGCGTAGCCGCAACCTTCATGTATAAACTTTGTTATAGAAGCGTGCACATTTTCGAGCATTAGTCATCGCAACGATGTTTAAGAAACTTTGTTATAAAACCATAAACTGTTCCGGGCATTAGTCAGCGCAGCAATGTTTGTAAAAACAAAGCTATTATTTTCACGGACACTAGTCACTGCCTCTGGCCTAGCGACAGTGGTCTCGACTTTCGGTAGAACTTCGGGAGAAAGTCGGATGAACTTTCTACTTGAAATCACAAGCTCGGCTCGTACTAAAATCTTCGGGCTTCACCCGAAAGTAAATGTTAGGAGCAGGCCCGTACCCAGGATTTCGTTTCGGGAGGGGCCCAAAGATAAAAAAAATAATGTTACTGAAGATTGCTTATGTACCTAATTTTCGAAGTGCCTTTTACGGGTGATTTTAACAGACACTTTAAACTTTTCCACTTGAACTGTTATTGTATTACATTTCTTTACCTTAACTGTCTTGTTATTTCTGTAACAAATGTCTGAAATCTTCTAAATAATTATATATCTGTTTTTGATTTCGGGAGGGGCCAGGGCCCCTCGGGCCCCCCCTCTGGGTACGTGACTGGTTAGGAGCTTAAAAACCCATAGTTGGGAAGAGTTAGAATCCAGTTCAGTTTTACAGAGTGCGGTAAATAGGCGTTAGTCTCGGGAGTCGACCCGTAGACAAATTAATTCCGGGAGTTAGAGTTTCAAAAAGTGCGCGATAAAAAGCCGTAAGTTCCGGGCCGTAGACAAGTCAGTGAGCTCGTGGGTTCAGTTAGTCAGTTGTGTTGCACAGTGGATCAGTTCCGAAATGTCAACGTGATACGCGATAATCGATCGCAACTAGCAAGTTCAACAAAGTGGTAATTCCGATAAGCGGTCGGAAGTTAATTAAAATAGGCGAAAAATGATTTAATCGCACACTAGTGTTCTGAATTTCAGACTTACAGCTTTGTTTAGTTATCTGTGTTCACATCTCATTAGAATCAAAGAAAAGTGCATTTATTTTTACTAGGAGAAAACCAGTCAACCAAACAACTCCTGCTGTAGGTAGATTAAGGTAAAACTGAGCGAAAATTGTATAAGTTCCGGTGCTGAGTTGATCAAAAGGAAAAATAATACATTCAATAGTGTAGCCAAATTGAAGTGAAGTAATACAAAAAAGAAAAACGAATTGAAGAGTGTTACAATTCTCCGTATAGAAATGAAAGAAACATCCTTTTCGTTATCCTTCTCCCGCCGCCGCTCGGCCGAGGAGTTTGCACTACCTCTAGCATGCTACGCGTAGGACTGAAACGTTAGCTAAAATTTTGCTTCTATTTATAGATTCGCGTGCTTCCAACAGTTTCACGTTTGACCAATCAGAGCGATGCTTTCCCTTTGATATATCGCTTACCCCTTCAAAACCGTCGTCTATGGCACGGAAATCCGATATGCCGGAGATTTTTAGCAGACAAAATAGGACACTGCTCGCTACTAATCAAAATTTCAATCATTTATAATTGAATATACGTGATTTGATACATTCAAATCGAATCTTAGAAATATTTCCAATCAAATAATGAAATAATAAAAATAATTGATGCAAAATATACTGAGTAAGTGTTTCTACGTATATTTTTCCTTGAGTTTCTAATTTGCACTCCTATATAAAAAAAAAGATGTGTTCCACATCAAAACAGTTTTGAGTCTGACCAATAGAAATTCTTCATTTTTATGTCTATTTTCGCTCGATATGACCTCCAAACCTTTCATTGAGTCTAAGCTTGTAAACATCTACTCAGACGTCTCTGAGAAAATACAGAGTGCTTCAGTTTGGAGACTTTGATCACTTTTTGGCAACCGGATTGGGGTAAAAGTCTACATCAATTTATGGGATCTTAATACTTTTCATTTCAGTCTAAACTCCAACTTTTCCGAACGGCGAGCAGTGTTTTGAGTTAATCGCATAGCCAGTAGTCACTGGGAGCCAGATCTGGACTAAACGGTGGATGAGAAAGCAATTCCAAGTGTAGTTCGTTCAATTTAGCCATCGTTGCCATCGACTTGGTCTTGGTGAAACAGTGGTCGTTTTCCAAACGATCTAGCAACGCTGCGTAAAAACTATCCCAGAAAGTATGAACGCAACCAAAAACCGCTGCCATTTCGCAATGGTTCAGAATCTGCAAATTTTTATGGCTGCGTCCTGTTGTTTACACTCTTCTCTAACCACTTGTGCAGTTGTTTATTCGTTTTCATTAGTTTGTTTCGAAATGCGTGGACTTCCAGCAGAACAACGTCGAAAAATTGTGTACAAATGGTGCACAGAACGCGGACTGTCACTGAGAAAGATAACAAAAAAAAAACGGAAGGAGTAAGTGAAAAAGCCGTGCGAAATGCAATCAGGAAGTTTGGTGAGGATAACACCTTCGAGGATAAACCGAAAACGGGTCGAAAAAAAGGTCCTGCTAACCCTCAGTTGGATAAACGTATACGGAAGGCGTTCGAGCAAAAGAAGGATGTTTCAGTTCGGGATGTGGCCAAAAAAGTGGGCACATCGAAGTCAAATGTTCTTCGTGCTAAAGAACGTTTGAATCTTCGAACTTATAAGAAGCAGAAACAACCAAAACGTAGTCCGAAACTAGAAGCATCGATCAGGCCGAAGGTTCGAATGCTGTACAATACGATTCTTGCTGGAAATTTGAACGGCATAATCATGGACGATGAAACCTACGTGAAACTCGATTACAAATCTTTGCCGAGACCACAATATTATACGGTGCGAGAAGGGCAAGTGTTAAACCAGTCCGAGACATCGATTGAAGTCGAAATATTTGGTAAGAAAGCTATGGTCTGGCAAGCCATTTGTAGCTGCGGTAAGATATCGAAACCCTTCATCACCGCTGCTTCAATAAACAGCGAAATATACATCAAGAAATGTTTACAAAAACGACTTCTACCCATGATTCGAAACCACAAGGATCCTGTTGTCTTCTGGCCAGATCTTGCTTCTTGCCACTACTCGAAATCAACGGTAGAATGGTATGCTACCAAAAATGTCACTTTCTTCCCAAAAGACATGAATCCACCAAATTGCTCACAACTTCGACCAATTGAGGAATTTTGGGCATTAACGAAAGCACATCTTAGGAAGCATGTCTCGGCAGCCGAAACCATTCAACAGTTCGAAAAAGATTGGAAAAAAGTGTCAAAACTTGTCGCCAAGAAGTCTGTACGGAATTTAATGAGGAACGTTCGCAAGAAGATGCGCCAGCTAGTCTACAATGGCTAAGTAGCAAATGTTGAGAATAATATTCTGTTGTTGTAGTCTAATATTATCAGTATATCGAATAAAATTTGAATACTTGTGGATCATTTACAGCGAAATCAAAGTGCGTCCATACTTTCTGGGACAGTCTCTAGTATTCGTTACTGCTTTTTCCCATCTGAGGATAGTCAATAGGGGATATACCATGTGCATATCAAAATACTGAAACCCTTTTCAGCTGACTGTTGTGCCTTTGGATGCTTCGAACGGATGCATTCATTGGCTGCAGTCCACTCAGATGATGATTGGTTTTGATTCCGGAGTGAAGTGATGGATCCATGTTTCAACCATTGTCACATATCGACGCAAAAAGTGGAATGTTTCTGAATGTCATCCCCTAACCGGACCAGTCCAATTGGTTTGAAAGTATTTGGCTCGAATTTCCCGTGTATAAAAACACGTGTATAATTTTTATAATGGCCCTTATTACCGTTCTCACTTCCACTTCCACTTTCACTTCACTCACTTATCACTTCACGTGATTTTACCTATTACCGGTATCACGCTCAGTGAAGTAATCACTGTAGTGAAAAATATCATTTTTTCCAACAAAATTTGGGTGATTTGATGTTCGTAAGAACAACAAGTTCATCTAAGTAATTACTTTTTTATCTGAAGCGAATTTCGTGATAAAGACCTACATTCACTTCACTTGGTTTTCACCGTGTAGTGATACTCGTAATAAGGGCCAATGTATAATTTTTGTACTTATCACCCCGTAATTCCGGAACCAGAAGTTACTATTGGGGTCGTGCACAACGCCGATTCATTTTTACCGGATTCTTTCTTGCCGCAAAACCGCGAGACCCAGAGCGTAAGAAATTTCGACTGATTGGGGCTATAAATGGTTATCTCGCTTCTGTCAGCAGTTAGCATCGCGCAGTCCTCGACAAACCCACAATTAAGAGTCATCTGGCAGACAACCAGTTGAGAACTGCTCCTCCAGGGGCGTTTCGAAAATGTAAGAAAAAAGCTTACAATAGACAAAACGATGTGAGCTTCAAGTATCTCGCAAATTACAGTATTTTGAAGAATGCTGGAGTTCATTCTCGTCATTCTTTCACAGTGTGCTAAGTAATAACTCATCACCTTTGTCAGAATCGTACCGATGTATTTACTGATCTTACCTGGCACGGCTTTCACTGAACGCGAAGTGAACAATAATCTACGACAAGTCGATGGATCGAAAGGGCCACCGTCTTTCGTGATGAAGTGTTCTTCTGCTTTGGCTTTACCTGTATCTCTGCTTTTCAAACCGCTCTCTTTCTGAACAATATTTCCCATCGAAGTTGGAAAAAAGCTTTGATAGTTTCAGTTCACAAAACCGGCAACGTACATGAAGTCACAAACTAAAGAGGCATCTCAATTCTGGGCTGCTTACTTAAAGTATTCGAGCGCATGCTAATAGATCCTTATTTACCCCTCAGAAAAACCTTATCATATCCACTGATCAACACGGGTTTGTCAGAAAGGCGGTCTACTACTACAAATTTAATGAGCTACGTTTCAAAAGCTTTCGATCGTGTTCCTCATCAGCTCGCAGTGGAGAAATTGAGACGAAGCGGATTCATTGATTGGATAACTACCGCTACCGTACGAGTCGGAGCTGTACTCTCTGAATCTTTCAATGTTACATCTTCCCATGTTCCACTAGGGAGTCATCTCAGCCTACTCATCTTCGTTCTTTTGGATTGTTGTGCTCTACAAATGGACATTAAGAGGGTTTTAGACTGATGTGATAGAAATAATTCAATAACCTTCTCACGAGCACATTCACCGATTTTATTCGAATACTCAATAATGGCGGCTACAATTAAGCGAGTTTCGTCTGTTAACTGAAGCTCCGCTTCATCGAACAGTTTGCTTTTGTTACTACGAAGGCCTTTACAATTTTGGGACTCATTAAACGCAACATTCGAGATTTTAAACAATTTACATCGCCCTAGTACGGATTTTCTTAAACGCTTATTTCATCGCACACAGTACGGTCAGAACAATCCAATGGATGTTTGTTGCCATCGTTTCAACAGCGTATATCATCAAAGACATGTTCAAATCAAAAATATCATTAAGTTAACATTAGGGTTTAGTTATATAGCCAAAGTCTGTGCGAAAGGTCAACTGTAATCGAAGACACAATAAAGAAGCAAGAAACGCGGACAAATTTGGCACACCACCATGTACACGGCATAGAAGGGCTTAGTAAACAACTAAGAGCAACACTTTCAATGAAAGCATCACTAACGAATCACCACATAAGAATAAGCGATGAGGAACGAGTATGAATTGAGCTCATCACAACCTACAGTTTTGAAGAACAAGAAACAACCCGAAAGAAAAAAGCAAAATACGTCTTTCAGATTATACTATTCCTAATAGCTGGAAGAAAAAGAAATCTAGAAGAAATAAAAGCACTTTTTAGAACGAAGTGATAGTAAAGTCGAAAAGTGTTCTGGTATCTGAAAGTTGGAAGTGTGGTATTTCACGGAAAGTTGCAATTGTGGTCTTTTACGACATGGAAGCAGGAACCCAGTGGATCTACCCTGTGGCTACATTTTTTGGCCGCCGGATTCCACATGGCCACTGGGCTGGTGCTGCGGAGAAAGATATTAGGTACTATCAATGTCCCATTGGACCCAAGCCACCACAATTTTTTTTGTTATCGATTCTAGAGGTTTTGAGCTTAAGGTCATTAAGAGCCACAAAAAATTAAAATTATACACCCCCCCCCCCCCCCTCTGCATATGATCTCGAAGAGTTATTTGAGTTATATATTTTGCTTAAAATTTCAATCGAATGTGAATATTTGCATTCTGTAATTTGATCGAGTGATGCTTTTGTATGAAAAATTCAAACTCGATCGAAATACAGAATAGGGGTGAATGCAATTCGGGTGTAATTCGCACCTTGTGATCTTCCTAATGAGCATGAATAGAAAGAAAACCATGTTTGAATTGATTCTCCATAGGTTTCAACCTTTCGTGAAACATAATCCTGCTTGCCGAAAATATAGGCACTTAGTTTTGTTTATTTTGTATAGCGCGATCTAATACAAAAGCATTCAAGCAGTGTAGCCATCTTTTTTATTAGGGAATTAAAATCTACATTCATAGAATGGTATCAATTTTCTATCAAACATTGGTGAAAAATTGATCAAAACCGATATTTCATCCAAAAAGTCAGACTTAACTTTCGTTTGAGAATAAATTTTTGTTTGAAATCCAATCGTTCAAGCCACTTTGTTAAACTGGTTGCACTGCATATAGAAACATACATAGATCTATGACGTACGTGCCAAATGAAATGTACATAATACACAAGTAAACTTGGTTTACATTTGATCCTCAATATGGACTCACCGAGGTACAATTCTGGAAGTGAAGAAACGAGAGCTCAGAGCTTAAAAAAAATCACAGATCTAAGATTCTAAAAATTGCGTTTTGTCATCTAACCAAAACCATTTTTCACATATTTTTGATTTTTGAGATTTCACGAATCCTCAATAAACTCCTGTTTTGCCTAGCGCGAACGATAAAAAATAAAACACTTTTGCTAGAATCAGTCACTCAATATTCCTTTTATAGGGCAAAAGATGGGAACTCCGTTCCTCGCACTGGGTTCTAACATGTTACATTTCTTTATTGCGAAAATGCACTAGAAAATCTCGATTTATCGAAAAATACCTCTAGAAAAAACAATACAAATTTAAATTGGAAACAAATTGACGAAGGTGAAAAATGTGTTTGACCTTCACCGCATGCCTACTATGATCCGCTGTCAGCTCGAGAAAAAAAAAAGTTGACACATAGCTAAAACCCTAAAACGAAAGGAAACAAATCAAACAAAAACAAACAAAGTTAAGCATTTTTATTTTTATCAACAGAAAAAAAAATGTTGGTTCCACTTCGAGTGAAATTTGAACAGCATCGTTTTGTTTAGAATTATCCATAGCGTGTCCTCCTTGGGCACTTACTTACTTCCGTTCATGTTGCACGCAATCAAATTAATGTCTTCAAAATCGCGGTAGAATTTTTTGGGTTTTGTTTCACCATTTTAAAATAGTTCCAGTTTGTTCCATTTTCTTTGTTTTTTTTGTTGCAATTGTCGTTTCTGTCGATTCTGACTTCTGACCCCGGGGCCGGGAGTCCGATATCTTGTCTTGGCCTACACTTTCATTCAATACATTTAAAAACTAACAGTTAAAACATTGAACCATATTTCGTCTCTCTCTCTCTCTTTGTCTGATTTGGCTGTTACTGCTTTTTATTTTTTTAATCTGTTTTTTTGTGTGATCAGGTTCGGAACATTTCTGCCAGTTTGCACCTTGTTTTGATGTTTTTTGTCGAACTGGGAAAATGGTTTCGTTTGGATTTGATTTGGTTTTAAATACAATTAACTTACTGTTGTGGTTGCATGTTTGTTTGACTGACTGACTGACATAACGTACTCTAATATAATGTGTGGTAACGCAAATCACGTGGACATTTGCGTTTAGTTTGGCTTTCTGGATAATTATCATTGATTTTTTTTCTTGTTTACTTACAATCACTTAATTTTAACAATCAATAAAATACAATTTTATTTCTTATCCTGTTTTTTTTCTTCTCTTGGATATTAGTCGAAGGATCAGCGAGAGTTTAAAGTGATCCGCATAAAAAAAAACTTATCGGAGAGACCATTTTTCACAAGCAAAAGCTGGAAACGTTGGAAAATCAGGAAATCAATTCAACGCTAGTTTGTTAAGGTTTCGCTTCGAGTTGTGTGCATGTTTGTGTATGTGTGTGTGAGTAGGTGTGATTTTTTGTGAAAGGGGATGGGTGATAACGGAAAAGGGAGCCTGACTTGGGCAAAACCCCGTGCGTTTGTTTGTTTGTGTTTTTTCTTTTGTAGTTTGCTTTGGCCTTTCGTTTCATTTCTATGCACATTAGACTAAAAAAATTAACGAACGATTTCAAGTTTTTAGAAAACTTGTAACAATTGAACTAGATGGTTAATAATTCATGTGAAAACCAGTTTCATCATAATAAATAATAAATACCTGGAGTTAAACTAAGGGTAGATTAGAGTAGGTTTGTTTGTTTTTTTTTTCGTTGAACCGTCTCAAACGTCAACGTTGTAAAATGTTAATAATCACGACAGAAGAAAACACTCAACAAGATGAAAAAAAACGAGATTTCACTAACTTAGGCCTACACGCTAGTCGCTAAACTTAGGTCTAACTCAGATTCTAAAATTTCTAAATGTCGGCGCACGGTTTCGCGCGCAGTTTGGTGTACGTTGCGCTCGCTTGCTTGCTCGCTCATTAGTTTGTGTAACGGTGTTTGTGTCTATGTGTTCGTGTGCCCGGCACACTTAGATTATCTCACTCGTTCGGTAGGATTGATTTTTTCGCCTGTCGGAAGGATCTAGTAAACGTTGCTGTTTACTGTTTTTCTAAACAAATGACGTTTGTTTGTTTCCTTTGCATAACGGACAGCGATAGATGGCGCTCGCACGATTGTTTTTGTTTACCTTTTATTTGCGGTTTGCACAGGAAAAAAATGCAGTGAGAAAGAATTGAGCGTGAAGACACATTGAGTTGAGTTTATCTTTTTTTTTTGGTTTTTGTTTTATTTTACTCTTACTTTCTGACAGGTTATCCGCTTCCCGTTGGTCGCAAGAGACCAAACCAGAGAGGTTTTCGGTATTTACAAACATTACAAAACGAGGCGGCGCGTCCGTTCGCATTCGACTCAGGATTGTCATTAAATATTACTTTTCAATTTCGCAACTGCAAGGGGTGCGTTTGTCTTTTTTGATTTCATTTTTTTTTCTTATATCAGTGAGGAAACTTCCTTTTACAAAATGATTAACGGTATTACATTTACACGGCGCTTTATTATTCTTTTTTTTTTTGCTTGAGCTTGCCTTCATTACTCTCCCGACATTCTACATTGTTTTGGCATATTTTATTGTTTTTGTTTGGCTTCTTCTTCTTCTCCTTCTTCTTCAAGTAGTAGTAGTAGTAGTAATAGTAGTACACTTTTAACCTTAACATTAAGGTGCCACTGTAAAGTCTTGACTTAATTATTTTCTTCATTATTTTACTCGTTTATTCTTCGGTTTAAGATAAGGTACAACACTTTTCGTAGTTTCTTTACTCTTCATTGTGAGCATTTAAATTACGGTTTTACTTTTCAATTTGTGTCTTTAGTAAAAGTATTACGTTTAATCAATCTTTTTTTTTATTTAAGTTTTAAATTTTTTGCGTTACTTTTTTAAATACACATTTTGCTTCTAGAAAACTGATATGTTTCAACTATTATCTCATTTTTCATTCATTGTAATTTCACATTTCTGTTTAATAGTTACTCTTATTAGGTTCCATTTGACTTAGCGTACTCGCTTCCGTTTGACGTTTACTTATTACCTTTTCCCCCCATCCCTCGTCCATCTTCCTAACTGACTAGCTGACGGAACCGAATTGAACAGCCCCGAACTGCGAACAAAGTGAATATTTGCAATTCGATCTCTGCATACTAGGCCACAGTTTCCAGGATACCGCTTCGACAGATTTGCTAGGGTTCTTAACCTAAAACAAACCTACGCCTCCCTGACAGACCAAGTGTTGAGCAAAGTAAGGATAGCGTCAGTTTTAAGACTAGAGAGACTAGACCTTTCCTTCAGGTAGGATTTAATCACAACACAGAGTATGTGACGAGCTCCTTGATTGCGCTAGGTTTTTACTGAAAGTTTTTCCAGGGATCTGCGTCCAAAACTCAAATCAACATTGATTTTTTGCCAGTCGTTTTTTTTAACTGTCTTCATTTTTCTGTCAAAATTAGTTTATCATCAAAGTGACAGTTCTCAGTGTTGTTTAATGAACGGCAGTAATTGCTTCGACAGATACACCTTTTGACAAAATTAGTTAGTCCTTTGACGATAATTTTTTGACGTAGGACTACGTCTTTCTTTACTATGCTTATCTTGGTGCACTTTCAAAATTCCACAACCCGAAAAGTGTAACGAAATTACTCCAGATTTGGTATCTTTATAACTTTTGCTCTGTTTGAGTAATTTCTCTAATTCATTCGCGAAACGAATGGAAGAAAGTGTAAGATTGTTGTTAATACCGCGTTAATTACGTAAACATTGTTTAAATAGTGAAAAAAATAGGTCCAAACACGGAACATCATAATCAACCGAATCAATAAATAGACCCTGTTGGACGTTTGCTAGCTTCAGTCTATGATAATCCATGAACGGAGACACATCGAGTGCGCGCCAATGGAACTACATCTGCCATTATTAAACTGGTGCTTCAGGCAGTGGCGAATATGAGACTCCGTTCCTCAGGCCTAAACAACTAGTTCTTCTGTAAGCATATGTTTACTGTTGGACGTTCGCAGTGTGAATTTCGCTTCAAACAAGAGCGATTGCGTCATCCAGCTGCTGGTCGTTTGCTTTGGAGAAAAACTAAACGAAAAGTGGACAACGATGGGGAACATTATACAAAATCAGTCTAATCTAAATGTTATCTAAAGAATTATTAAGATTACTTCTTTGCAAATTGGAGGTGAAAATCGTCAGTTTAGTGCAAATGTAGAATAATTTGATTACTTTTGTGCGTTTTTCGCAGTGCGAAATTTGCACCAAACGAACGCAAATAAAGCTAGCATCTGGCTGCTCCTCGGTCGAGAAAAATGTTCGAAAAATGCTTAATACCGTACAGAATTCCACAATTTGGCCCATCTGAAAACCGGAAATGAATCCCGTACAGCGTTCAGATAGTTTCTTTCACTCAAATATTGAAATATATGAAAGTCTGAAACATGGACGATTTGACTACTTATGTTTCGATTATATCTATACTATATCGATTTTGATTGGTTCTTTTCGGCAAGCATTAACTGAGAGAAACGAAAGATATGAAATGAAAAAACGGATAGGTATTCTAGATTGAATCAGTTAGAAATTTAGAACGGAAAAGCTAGCTTAGGCAGGCTCATCTAAGCATGACCAGAAGAAAGAAATGAATTCTATTCTACCTTCTACTTGAGGGGGTCGAACACTAAATTCGTATGGTCGTGAAACAAGTGTAGAACCAATCAAAATCGATATAGTAGACATTATACGGCAATTAAAACCAAATAACGATTATATTCATGTAATGATTTCTTATAGGTCAAGGCTAAAACTTACAAATGATTTGGAATGGCACCCTACTTTCTGGAATACAAACGTAATATTCTGTGATCAAATTTTTTTTATGACTCCAAAGCCACTAACGGTCCTTTTCAGGACCCCAAAAATTAACGCAAGGAACTTATTTAGAAAACTGTTCTTATCTGCGCTCTAATTCCTAGAATACAAACGCAATCTTCCGATACCGAATGGTCCTTTTCAGGACTACATCTCGAACGCAGTCCTACGTAAATCTCGCGGTTATGTCTCTGACATTACCTACTCCATGTTTTTGTTACAAGTGTAAATTGCTTGCCAAACAGGCAATTCTGTTTTCAATTTTGATAGCAGAATGTAGGAA
>NW_026682681.1:309096-333000 GCF_030247185.1 Malaya genurostris | reverse complement strand
GCCTGCTACTGAATTTCATACGAATCCGACTTCCGGTTCCAGAACTACGGGATACAATCGGTGGACTGAAACAGATTTTTCTTTGTAGTCATCGACGTCGACCTCCAACGACGTCGATGAATCGAATAATTCAAAATTTTGAGATGTTGTTACTAATTTATTCTATTTAGTATTAGTATTATTCTATTTTAGTCGACAATGTTGCCATTTCCGGCCAAAATAAGGATGATCATCGTCTTTTCATTGAATTGTTAAAAAAAAGGAAGACGACCTCCTCCTGCAAAATAGAGTGCGATGGCTTTCCAAAAGTATGATGTTAAAACATTGTAAATGGCATTGACCACTCTAAATCAGAGAACAACGAAATTTTTTAACTCATTTGGAAAATTGTGAAGAGTTCCAAGTTGCGTGGAGCTCCAGTTGCGAAGATTTCTGTTGTTACGCCTATTTCCAAAGATACGACGCTGACTTCCGAAGTAACGCGATTTTTACACGGACTTTCGAAGTTACGCGGATTTCTGAAGTTTCGCAGACTTAAGATACGCGGATTTCTTAGGTTCCGAGTTTTTTTTTGCGGATTTCCGAAGTTATGCAGATTTTCTGAGATACGCGTTATTTTACGTAGATTTCTGGATTAATGCTATTCTTTTTACATGGATTTTCGAACTTTCGCAGATTTCTGAAGTTACGCGGATTTCCGAAGTTTTGAGAATTTCCGAAGTTACGCGGTTTTTTTGTAAATTTGTGTGATTTAAAAATTGCATGGTTTGAAAACGAATGGAATAAAAAAATAAAAGATCGATAGCAACAGCGCGACTTGAACCGAGCAACATTAGATCACAAAGCACACCATTTAATCGACTGAACCACAGAAGCACATATTATCTGGTTAATGAATAATTAATACATATCAATCCATACAATGGCACTTGGCAACCAAATGCAAATTACACTTGAAGCCTGATAAATGCGGTTCGAATGCGGAATGTTGCGTCATTTGACAAGTTAAGTAGTTATGAATGATATCGTTTGTATTTTATCCGTGTAGTTTTGGTTTTGAATATATCTAAACGAAATATACTTTAGAAAATAATTTCTTGGGAATTCTGAGTGCCCAGAACAGTACCATTTAGTTGTTGGCATTGGTGATGAAAAGTGCCGATTATGATCATTCCTTACTCGTAGATTAAGATCGAATTTGAAGAATGAGCCGATTTCCGATGCAAATTATTGCTTATCGTGCGAGCAGAGTAGCAAACAGGATAAACTCACAAATGACGTAAACTACAACCGAACACCGCACAGAATTCAGATCAGTTCAGCACAAATTCTGGTTGCATGGAGGGACTATGTCTAAGCTATGCGAAATGCAACTTATATATACTAAATTGTCGTCTCTGTTAGGGAACGCCATGACAGTAAGCTCTGGAAATCAGAGAAAATCAGATGTCGTTCATTATTGAGTGGAGTTTCGATCACTCATTATCTTCAATATATAATTTTATCTACATCAACTTCTACTGCTTGGATGAACCCAAACAGTAGGAGTAAAGTAATGATATCAAAAGTTTACTCAAATTTGATCAATCTGAAGAGGTCCAAAACCTGACCTATGTTGGTATGATTTAAATTTCCAAACTTTGAATAGGAACCCCTTTATAGAAAACAAATATGAAGCTAGACTGTCACCATACAAGAATGGAACGATTTTGAATATTTTCCTGGACAGGAATAGCGAAGTGCCATGCATTCAAGTGGTTTAAAGAATGCCGTTTTTCATATCATCAACGCGGAAATACATGTACAAAAGTGCCTTGGAAAATGTCTGTAGATTTCTATCGATCAATACAATTGTTCTATTTTAGTTGGATTTGGCATCTTACCAATAAGAAGAAAAGGCCGTGCAGTAATGTACCGCGAACAACGTCCAGATAACCCGCCAGAGATCCACCCTGTAGAAAATATCGTGCCCGCGTCATGCGGTAGAAGACGCACAAAACAGTTGTCTGAAGCGGGATAAACAGACTTTCAGCGACAAGAAAAGTGACCTGGGAAGATATTCAAAACTTCACAGGCTAAAGACCGATAAATCGCATTCGCTAAAAAGGAAAGCATGAGTGATGTTTTTTTTTCTAAATGAATTTTGATTTCAACGCTCCTTAATATATTCCATTCCTTTATGATTGTACTGGGTTTAGGACACTACGAAAAATCAAGACCAAGACCAGACGAGCTAACGAAATTGAGCTCGAGGTTAATATGCAACCAAAAAAAACCTACCCTGTCTTAATGGTAAACCTGTCCGTCGCCAGTCGATTGGGTTATATTCCGCCCTCCTGTTTACATGCACTCACTTAATAGGGTGCGATGATGTGACGCACCGGACCGGAAGTGGCTTTCTCAGTCGCCTGTCGGGGCGTGGGTGTGTATGTGGATACGAATGTCGAATGGTTAGACAGCCGTTCGACAAGCGACCGTATGCGAAGTGTTCGCTGAGGCATCTCCTGGCGCCGTACCAAAATGTTCACAGACATACCGCCGCTTTTGGCCGATTTGTTCCTTCGTCAGTCAAGTCAAGGGTGACATCGGCAGATATTGGTTATTTTTAGGAGGCAAGACGGCGATGACGACGACGACGACGACGACGACGACCGACGGGAGCAAGAATTGACTGCGGGACGAATGTTCAAGGTGCCACTTCGATACATTCATGCGTCACTTCAGGATCATTTGTTTGCCGTTTTTTTTTCTCACAGTATTCGGGTGTTGTCTCCGGTTGCGTCGAAGCAATTATCACTTTTTCGTTACTCGCTAGTCATGTGTTGTACGCCCAGAAGTTAGATTAGGTAGAATGCGAAAATTGTCTTGCTGGGGGAATTTAATTTGAATCAATTTGACAAGATGCCAACGATCGGGGACGGAATGGAATATCAAAGTTTATATTTTCGTCTGAGTGAAATTCAGATGCGACTGGTTGGAAGCAACTGTCATAAACACGGGCACTGGTGCAAGTGGTAATTTGATTGAACATACGGTTGGCAGCTTTGCTCAGCCGGTTTCGGATGAGTAATCATATTTCTCGCACTCAAGAGAGCATCAAATAACGACCATTAACGGGAAAATTCAACTTGTATTAGGAATTAACGTCGCTGAAATTACCTAGCGGGTGAAGTGTTGATACCCCGGAAACTAAGTTAATTAATAATCAAAACCAAAAACCAACAAATGGTGACTTGTCTTTTCAGTAACAACTAAGAACAGAAATAGTTTCTGGGGGCTAAATCTAGTTAATATGGTGTTCATGTGCGATGATGACAGTTGCCATTTCAGGTGTTCAAATGCAAGGAAAAACGAACTCTGCGAATATTGCAGGAGAGATCCAATGTTTCGGTTCGAACTGCGGCTAGAAAAATAAAAAAAGTCGTTTAAGGTGAAAACTGTACCGAACCGAAATTTGACGTCTGAAACCCGGATTCGCAAGTTGTATCGTGGATATTTGACGGAGTTTCCCTGCGTTATAAAGGACAGTGAAACTTTTACCCTGGAAGACTTTAATAAGCTTTTCAGAATGTCTTTTTATACTGCCATAAAACGGAATGGCTGAAAAAAAATTTCAGGACGAAACAAAAGGTCAAATTTTCGGAAACAAAATATTTGGTTTGGCAGGCAATATACCGCTGTGGTTGGGTGAGATGAAACTTCATCACTACCGGAACGATAAACAAAGAAATAAACCGTAAAGAATGCCAGAAGAACCATTCCTACGCAGCCATAACGCTCACTTGCTATTCTGGCCCGATTTGGTATCTTATCACTACACCAAATTTGTTTTGGAATGGTATGCAACGAATGGAGTCGATGATGTACCGAAAGAGGTGAATGCACCAAAAACTGTTCCGAATTGCGACCTATCGAGTGGTATTGGGTTCTCGTGAAGAGAGAACTCTCTCAACAGAACCAACAAGCTACAACTATATTAAAAATTTGAAAAAAATTGGACAAAAGCAGCTAAATCGGTTGCAACGAAGTCTGCACTAATGGCTGGAGTAAGCTCAAAAGTTCGTAGTTTCTTCATGCAACTTAATTAATGTCGTTTTCGCTTGAGAAAACTGAGACTGACCCAGGGTAGTTTCATCAAACAAACACTTTTCACGAAACTGTGTTGATTTCGCACTTAGCAACGGGGGTTTGAGTAAAACTGATTTAAAAACCAGGTTGGAAACTGACTCGATTTTCAGTTCAACAACGTTGAAACTAGGTTCGAAACTGACTTCAAACAAACGGTTTGACAGCAGTTAGGGTGGAAACTGGGTTAGGTTTGGCATCAAGCGAAAACAACATAAGTAACTCTAATTAGTTTTAAAATAACAAATAATGCACCATTAAATGATAAAAAATGAATCTTAGATTAAACTAACAGCAAATATGTTTATGTCTCCAAATTTGATCTGCCAGGTCACAAACAAGCCTTGCAACCTGTAGAAAAACCGTTATACTGACTCAAATAATGAAACTTAGATTGCGCACCAAGTAAAATTAGGTTTACCTTAGATTGTGAATCGAACGCTCTGTGCGGTTTGTTAATGCCGCACCGTAGAGAAGATTGCTATGCACTTCAGCAAATGGACCGTTTGTGGATTTGTTTCATGTGCCGTTCGCCTCGCGTGAGAGGCATTTTCATCGACATTCTGCTGTTTCTTTGCATGCTGTATCATGGATCATGGAATTTGCCTAGATCAACGTGATCAGCACCTTTTATCACCAACAAACTAAACGATTCCGACAATTTTTTTTTTGGAAAAACAAATAACGCTAAATAAAATATATATTTTAAACAAATAGTAGCATTGATTTTGACAATAGTTATTTAGTCCTACGTGAACAGTTCGAACAACCTCATAGCGATGTCATTCTTAGTTTTTAGACTAATTTTGTTTCTTAATATTTGTTCTACATTTCCGTCATGGAATTCGATCGAGACCAGAAATAACGTCAAATAGAACTCGATACAATAAAAACTCGTGCGCAAACACCTGGAAAATTCGGAGTTTGTCGAGTACTCAAAACAAGCCTACGAAAAAACTGGAACAAGAGATCGTCAGCTGCGCAGCAAGGTGTTTATGTGCGTTAAAACCAACCCCTGTTTTTCGTTTCGAAATGTAGCCTGAAGGTACAACGCCAATTTCCGAACAGTGCGGAATATTATATGGAAACATTCAAACCAGAACATGAAGCAGAATTCCGTGACTAAAAAGCGTGCCCGGCTGGTACGGTTGTTACCTGATCAATTTTCTTTTTTTTTTTTATTCAACACTTGGTTGGCTGGCTATTGCGTACACGTGGTGTGTTCGCGCCACGTTTTACTCACCGGCTTTGGGTCGTTTTACTCTTTTGTCTCCAGAGGAAATTCTACGCGGGGAAGACTTTCAACCCTTTTACACTACGGTCACTGGGCGGAAGTCGTTTTCGAGCGGAAACAAGCAAATGGACTCATTATCTGTAAACTAACACAACACAACTTGAATACATTAAAGACCAGACATTTTATTAGACACTTCATCTTTTATATTTTCGAAAATTATTTTTTCACTTTTAATTTCAAGCTACTCAACAAGGGGGGGGTTGAATTTAATAAAGCGTGAATATTACTTGCGATTATTTTATTCAGATGATAACTGCTTCTGGAGCATCGTTGCGGCCGTGTGGAACGTTGGTCGACTTGTTGCAGCTGGCTGAAGACGGGACGCCGGTGGGGGTAGTACAGGACTCTTCCTCGGCAGCGGACTATGACGAACTATGAACTCCGGATGCTGCAGCAACTCGGCCTTTGTTGACGGAGGCCTGCGTTTCGCACTTTTTAGAAGCCCGGGGAGCGGTACTGCGCGCATTTGATTCACTTACGAGTGTCTAACTATTAGTCGAGTGGGATTTATAACGTTTTCGGTCTGAACTGCCATACCCTACCGGCACTTGGGTAATGGCGTTCGTTGGCGTCTTTTTGGCTTGGCCAATCTTTGACCGTTTTTGTGCACTCGCGTCGTACGTACTACTCATAAACTGTTCAAATAAACCGGTAACCACACTTATCCCACTCGACTGACCGAACGAAAACTAACGGACGTGTGGATCTTCCGAACGGTCGGGTAACTTGATCCATCGATCAACTTTTCGCGAGAACAATCACTACTCACTTTTTAAACTTTTATTTCCGAAACGCGGGGTCACATTAGACTTGTGACACGCTGCTGCTGGTCTTCACTCCTCCGGGCAGGTCAACTAAAAGAGGCTTGATACCGCCTGCTCGGACCCTTTTATCTCCTCCCAGCTCATCCCCGCTACCACCCCCATCGAGCCCCGCCTAGAATCCTCCAACTCGATGACAATGATACAATGACGATGATGATGACAGAGAACGATATAAAGACCATCGACGATTACATTTTGTTCTTATGGTTGGTATCGATTTTGAATTTGAATTTTTATAGCAAATGACATATAGACTCTTGATACTAGGGCTTGTTTCCTTATTTTGATATTTTTTTATTATAAATAGTTTTTTTTTTGTTTATTGCATAATAAATGAATATGTGAATAAATGTGAGTAAACGAATAATATATAGTAAACATGAGTATAAATAAATAAATAAATAAATAAATATGTAAATAAATGAATAAATATATGAATAAATAAATAAATAGATAAATATGTAAATAAATGAATATATATTTGAATAAATAAATAAATAAATAAATAATAAATAAGTAAATATATATATGAATGACTAAATGAATATTACTTTTAATTTAGATACCAACCACGGCTATTAAGCATAAATTAAACATCACTCAAACATGAAATACGGAGGATAGACATTTAATTTATACTTAGACATTTACTTACAATTCTTTCAGGTGTACAACAATATTGATAGGGTAATGTATTCAAGTTGACCCAGTGACCATAGGTAATATTGTGACCAACGGGTAAAAAAAAACGAAGTGTTTTTTTTTTTTTTTTGATGATCTCTTATTATCACGTGCAATGTAGCTCTCTTCCTGAGCTCGTTTAGTTCTATCTTAGTGAAATGATTTTTCCAAAGGCCAGAGGAGCTCTTTTTCACTATGATACATAAATTCGTTCAGGTGAGTTTGGCTTCTGTAATAAGACCAAAAGTATAATGTGTCACAATCAGGACTACGCAGTCCACTCATTAGCCTTTCAAGTCGACAATGAGTGCTCTGCTGTTGGAACTGTGATTTGTGCGTCAGAATATTCATCACCGCCTTGCTACGGTTGAGCAGAAATACAAACCAAAACGTGAACTGTCAAATCACATCAGTTTGACAAAACGAAACTAAATAACCATACTAAAAACTTAACTTTTCCTCATCTCAAGTGTAATCATACTTGGACCAAATTTATTATTTTACACATCCATTCACCACACTCACTCTAGTTCTTCATTCATACACCCTCGACACATTCGATATCTTTCATTCAAACAAACAGCTACTAATTCAATATACTTTTCACGATTATGCTAGGGGCCCCCTAATATTAATTTGCACTTCTTCTAACTCTCCGGATGAGTTGAAGAAACTATTATTTAACGCGTATGGTTCACTCTTCGCGAATTTCTAAAACTCTCTCGATGCCCGAGGGAAAATACGAAATACACCGAATAAACTCACACGACCTACCCTGTTTGGAATTAGAATCAGAACTATAAACGATCTGCACACACAAAAACGGGACGAATTATACTAACCAGAGCACAAATAACATTGTAATAGCCCTTTCGTTAACTGAACAGGAAATATATAAGGATGTATTGTTTCTATCATGGCATGCACTTCGTATTGAAGTATTCAATACAAAAATAAGCAACCGTTTAAAACATTAGCCGGGTTTCAAATGAATGGCCGGCCAAATACCGAGACTTTTCCCATTCAGATCTTCCAATTCATACGATGATGAGCCTATTTTTGCCTTTACACGACAGGGAATGAATTGTCTGCCATATTTTGCATTATAATTCTTCGTGGCATTAGATAATTTCATGTTTCGGTGATAAACTAACTGACCCTCCACAAACGATTTAGAAAAGCGACGATGTCGTAAATTATACCGATATTGGGATGCGTTATGCGCTTTTTGTAAATTTTTAGCAACCATATCAAAAATGCGAGGAAACATTCGCTTACGACGTTCATTGATCTGCTCTGGAGTAAGTTGTTCATTCTGTTGTGCTAATTTGTTATCACTACCGGACTCTGTGAACTCAAGGCCATGAGTGATAAAAAAAGGAGTGAATCCTGTGGATGCATGGACACTAGTATTCAGTACCATTTCAATCTCCGGGATTCGCGTATCCCATAGACGTTGGTCTTCCCTCACATACGTCCGAATAGCAGCGTTGATAGTGCGATTTACTCTCTCAACTGGATTCGATTGTGAGTGATACCGCGAGTTCAGCCAATGTGTAACGCCAAAGCGATCCAACAGTCCCTTAAAATCTTTAGAAATAAAACTGCTACCATTATCGGTAATGATTACCTCTGGAACCGAGTTTTTCAGGAACCATTGGTCTCGCAGCGCGTTACACATCGGCACACTGCTAACGCTTTTCATCGGCTGTAGCATCACCCACTTCGAGAAGTAATCGCAAACTACCAACAGATGCTGATTACCCCGACGACTGCGCGGCAGAGGCCCAATAAAATCGACAGATATAATTTGCCATGGGTGGGTTGCCTATTTAATTCTTCCCATCTCGGGTGCCGTCGGTGCTGATGATGCTTTCACTTCCTTACAGGTGGTACACTTTTGAATGTACCGCCGAACTTCTACTGCCATTTTTGGCCAGTAAAACCTTTGTCGGACTCGAGCAAGGGTCCTTTCGAAGCCTGGATGAAAACACTCATCGTGGCACTGCTCGAGAATCTGTCCCACTTCGGAAGGCGGAGGAATTACTTTCCATTCAAACCGCGAATCATAATAGTCATTATGAGAGGTCACGAATTTGTAAAGTTTCTGATTCTCTACTTTGAAATTTACAAAATCATCTGGTCGGTCTAAAACCTTTCTCTTCATAGAAGTGTACCACGACGAATCAGATACTGCCGCAATGCTACGAGATAAAGCATCAGGCACAATGTTTTCTTTGTCCTTACGATGCCGGACTGTCATGTTGAATTGTTGTAAGTTTAACGCCCACCTACTGCACCTTGAACCCACTTTCCATTTGGAACTCAAGATATGCGTAAGAGCCGATGAATCTGTAACAAGAGTAAAGTGATATCCCTCAATATATCCACGAAACGCATCCACGGAAAGAATGGCCGCCAAAGCCTCTTTCTCCGCAGCATGGTAATTTTTTTGGGGGGTGGTGAGTTTCTTCGAGTAGTACGAAATTACTCTCTCCACTCCATCCTGTTCTTGCGTCAGAACCCCTGCTACCGCCACGTCGCTTGCGTCCGTCTGTATTGTGAATTCCTGACTAAAATCTGGACTGCCCAATACAGGCGAAGAGATTAGACACTCTTTTAAATTGCAGAATGCAGTTTCCGCCTCATCATTCCATCGAATAGTTTTGGTTTTGGACTGCAGAAGATCAGACAGAGCAGCCGTCACTCCACTGAAATTAGGGATGAATCGGCGATAATAATTCGCCATTCCTAGGAATCTCCGAAGCTTTGTTATGGTGTTAGGCCTTTCATACTCGACGATCGGACGAATCTTGTCCGGGTTAGCCCTAAGACCATCCGTGCTTAAGAGATAACCTAGGAAAGGAATTTCTGTCACACCGAATTTTGATTTTTCCAGATTGATACTGAGATTAGCTGCTTGTAACCGGCATGCTATTTCCGTTAACAACTGTTGGTGATGCGCAAACGTTTCCGTTACTACGACGATATCGTCGAGGTAAACGAAAACGTACGGCTCCAGTATACCGTGTCCTAATACTTTATCCATGAGTCGGGCTAGAGTAGCCGGACTATTAACTAAGCCAAAAGGCATACGAGTATACTGGAACAGCCCTCTGCCTTGCACACTAAATGCTGTATATTTTCGAGATTCCACTTCCAAAGGCACTTGAAGGAATGCTTCGGACAAGTCAATGGTAGACAAATATCTTGCCTTCGGAAGTTGGCCCAAAATTCTACCAGGGTGAGGCAAAGGGTACGCATCACGAACTGTCCTCTCGTTTATCTTTCGGGCGTCGAGACACAACCTTACTTTATTCGGTTTGATGACTGGCACGCAGTTGAGTGACCAATCCGAACAACTTCTTTCTATAACACCCAAATTTAAAAGTCTCTGAAGCTCAACAGCCACCAATTCTTGAGTCTTAGGTGACATTACATAGGGGAACTGACGAACGGGAGGCTTATTTGCCCATTCATCAGCCAGCACAATACGATGTTGTGCACCATTCGTTAGAGTTAATTCACCCTCTCGTGCGGGAAGAAATAATCTTTTAATTTTTTTGATCTCCTCTTTTTGCTCATCAGACAAATACGACTCAGAAGCGGGTAGATCATAATCCGAAACAGTTGCTTGGTGCTCGTTATTTCCCAATTCCTGCATTGCCGGATGGATCTGAAATTTCTTCCAAAAGTCCATGCCACAGATACAGTTTATGGAAATGTTCTCCACTACCAGCGTCGGGATCACTCTAACACTCCCTCCAAATGAAAACGGAAGATGAGCCTGACCGATAATTCTTAATTCGTCTCCACTAGCCGAGCGAAGTAAAACCTTTTTGGGTGGACCTTCCAGCTTTTTGTATTTTAGCTGTGCAAAAAGCTTATCGCTGATAAGCGTATGATTACTCCCACTATCCAGGAGGGCACGAATAGGAAAGCCATACACTTTCACGGAGGCATACGGTCGGTTGTCGTTTGGGAACGGATAAATTATCTGAAACGTTTCAGATGATTCGGGGTATTTACTATCATTTGCGTCTATCCAGAAGGGAGGGGGAACCGTTGGTAAATCTTTTTTTGTTGTTACGCGTCTTGACCATGCGAACGGCGATTTTGGTTCGCAGGTGCTGCGTTTTTTAGACAATACGGACAATGGTTTGTCGGAAAACCTCGAAGACCACACGAGCTGCAGAAAATTCCACGCGGTGATCTGCACATAGCAAAATGATGCCCGATTCTTCCACAGTTGAAACAAGTGTTGATTGGCGGGGGCGAGTGCGCGTTTATAACATCTTCTAAAGTAATTTGAGGACGCGGTTGACTTTGCGAAAGTCCTGCTACTGGTATTTGTGTCACCGAATCATGAGACGAGTTTTGGTTCGATTGATGATTCTGAGTTGGTTGTTTACTTTGAATGGATTGATAATTAGAGCGCGATTGATTGTTTTGGGTGTTGGAGGATGTATTAGACTGATTCCTAAGCTGGTTTGGTGCTGCCAATTTAGCAGTCTACCTGTGGTTCGCTGGGTCATATACCACTTAAGGGCTGATCCAGTAAACAAATGTACTGCTGATTCAAACAGTTCTGTTTCTGACACGTGTTCAGCCTGTGACAGTGCCTGAACAAGTTCCAAAAACTCGTTTAATTTCAAACCTTGATCATCACCACTATACTTAGTGATGTTCCATTTGGATACTGGTAGCGTATGACGATTCTGAAAGGAAGCTGTGTAAGCGTTTGCAAATCTATGGTTCGGAATCGTAGGAGTATTATAGTGAGGGAAGGAAGGGGTGGGTAAAGCATCTTCAATCGGATTATCTAAGGGTGTAGTTGGTTGATTTGTAGCAGTGTTTTGAGGCGCTTCTTGCAATCTGGGACAATTGGAAAGGGGTAAGGAAGGGTTTTGGAAGGAAGGATACGAGAAACTAGAAAGAGAAAAATTTTGATTTTTGTTCGGTTGGTTATTAGATGGCTTAACAAAATGATTAAAAGTTTGGGTACCGGCATGTTTAACGTTCTTTCGTTGATTTAGTTCCTGTTCTAAATCCACAATTCTAGCTTGCAATGAATGAATCCAATCTATATCCCCTTGAGACAAAACGGATTGCCTTGGATGATTTACACATCCACGATCATTGTTTTCTAATTCATCATTTGTATCAAGTGCGTCACCGACGGTGTTACCTACATCCGCATTCTCACCATCTAACGGTTCATTATCCTTACCCAAATTTAACGGATCATCAAAATTTGAAAAAATAATTTCTGTTAATTCAACGACGGTATTTTGTAAAAAACTATGTAAATTTGGTGAGCCACGCGCATCTGACAAAATCGTCACGATACGTACACCAACATGCAACAATCTCGTGTAGTAACTTTTTTTCGCATCATCATTTTCCTCCTGTTCTATAGCTGCTTTAAGTTCAGAATATTTTTGAGAACAAACACTAATTTCCTTAGTCGGATCAACAGGTACGTGGGGTAGTATTTTATCTGCAGACTTTCCTCGCTCTGATCTTAACTGATCCCTTAACCACAATCGCTTTCGTGTTCTATCCAAACTTTCCCCTATGATGACCGATCGAACCGTCAGCTCGTGATCAAGCTCGTCATCAGCAAGAAATTCCACCTTTAAGTTGTAATACCATCCCATAAGCAATTCACTGGCTTGATCAAATGTAAAACGTGACGAAGCCATCTGTACTTAGACAATTATTACACTACCTAATAACACACGCTGGAAAGAATATTGCAATGAGATTGAACACACAGTAGAGAGACAAAGTTAAGTCTTGGTTGGTTTGCACATGCCTGCGCTATTATTGTGAAACAAAGCAAATGTGATCGATATTTCTGCCTGCCGTTCGCAATCTACGGATTATTATTTCGTATTTTTTTTTCATCACTCGCACCAGTCCGTCACAGAACAAATCACAATCTTCTCTCGGACCGCTGTATGAACTGAACGTTGTCCCGATGACTAAACGTTTAATGAAAATTACGGAAGTAAATTGAATTTCCCCGGGAGACACTATGAAAAAAGGGTTTTGCTTCTGGTCTCGGAAGCAAAGCACATTTTTCTTTTTATTTTGCGTTGGGCGCCAATTGTTACCTAATCAATTTTCTTTTTTTTTTTTATTCAACACTTGGTTGGCTGGCTATTGCGTACACGTGGTGTGTTCGCGCCACGTTTTACTCACCGGCTTTGGGTCGTTTTACTCTTTTGTCTCCAGAGGAAATTCTACGCGGGGAAGACTTTCAACCCTTTTACACTACGGTCACTGGGCGGAAGTCGTTTTCGAGCGGAAACAAGCAAATGGACTCATTATCTGTAAACTAACACAACACAACTTGAATACATTAAAGACCAGACATTTTATTAGACACTTCATCTTTTATATTTTCGAAAATTATTTTTTCACTTTTAATTTCAAGCTACTCAACAAGGGGGGGGTTGAATTTAATAAAGCGTGAATATTACTTGCGATTATTTTATTCAGATGATAACTGCTTCTGGAGCATCGTTGCGGCCGTGTGGAACGTTGGTCGACTTGTTGCAGCTGGCTGAAGACGGGACGCCGGTGGGGGTAGTACAGGACTCTTCCTCGGCAGCGGACTATGACGAACTATGAACTCCGGATGCTGCAGCAACTCGGCCTTTGTTGACGGAGGCCTGCGTTTCGCACTTTTTAGAAGCCCGGGGAGCGGTACTGCGCGCATTTGATTCACTTACGAGTGTCTAACTATTAGTCGAGTGGGATTTATAACGTTTTCGGTCTGAACTGCCATACCCTACCGGCACTTGGGTAATGGCGTTCGTTGGCGTCTTTTTGGCTTGGCCAATCTTTGACCGTTTTTGTGCACTCGCGTCGTACGTACTACTCATAAACTGTTCAAATAAACCGGTAACCACACTTATCCCACTCGACTGACCGAACGAAAACTAACGGACGTGTGGATCTTCCGAACGGTCGGGTAACTTGATCCATCGATCAACTTTTCGCGAGAACAATCACTACTCACTTTTTAAACTTTTATTTCCGAAACGCGGGGTCACATTAGACTTGTGACACGCTGCTGCTGGTCTTCACTCCTCCGGGCAGGTCAACTAAAAGAGGCTTGATACCGCCTGCTCGGACCCTTTTATCTCCTCCCAGCTCATCCCCGCTACCACCCCCATCGAGCCCCGCCTAGAATCCTCCAACTCGATGACAATGATACAATGACGATGATGATGACAGAGAACGATATAAAGACCATCGACGATTACATTTTGTTCTTATGGTTGGTATCGATTTTGAATTTGAATTTTTATAGCAAATGACATATAGACTCTTGATACTAGGGCTTGTTTCCTTATTTTGATATTTTTTTATTATAAATATTTTTTTTTTTGTTTATTGCATAATAAATGAATATGTGAATAAATGTGAGTAAACGAATAATATATAGTAAACACGAGTATAAATAAATAAATAAATAAATAAATATGTAAATAAATGAATAAATATATGAATAAATAAATAAATAGATAAATATGTAAATAAATGAATAAATATATGAATAAATAAATAAATAAATAAATAATAAATAAGTAAATATATATATGAATGACTAAATGAATATTACTTTTAATTTAGATACCAACCACGGCTATTAAGCAAAAATTAAACATCACTCAAACATGAAATACGGAGGATAGACATTTAATTTATACTTAGACATTTACTTACAATTCTTTCAGGTGTACAACAATATTGATAGGGTAATGTATTCAAGTTGACCCAGTGACCATAGGTAATATTGTGACCAACCGAGTCAAAGGTCACACGGTCGTGTTTGGACGGAACACAAGAGCATCCATCAAATCCGATTTCAAGGTCTGAGGACAGAGGGTCACGTGTTGAGTTTTCAATCGACCACGTGGCTCGCTCAAATCCCTTTGCGCATCGTATTTCTCTTGTACTCTCTCGTATATGAGCAAACTGTACCGGGTTACCAGCATACATTTTATTATTTTGATGAGAAGTTTTATCACATAAATCTGTCGTATGGGTTGGACATTACATGGATTCCAACGAACAATGAAAAGATATTCAACTTTCACAAAGATTGAATGTCTGTGTGTTTGGCAGCCTTGTCGAGTCAATTTTATTTCTCTCTCTACCAATTTACGATACTGTCCTCAGCCCTTAAATAGGTTCCCAGTCAAAAATTTTACATACTGACTGGACGTGGGGATTTGTCAAAAAGATTCAAATTCCTGGTTGCCGACAAATTCGCGAGGGCAATAATGTGGAAAACGATTTGCAGTTGTGGCCAGAAAACAAAACCATACGTCATATCCTCGACGATGACATCCCAACTTTACATCTTCGAATGCCTGAAAATGTTTGTCTTTTGGCTTGATTTGGTCAGCTGCCACTACTTCAAACTGGTTCTGGAGTGGTATACTACCAACAAGATCGATTTTGTCCCCAAGCTAAAGAATTATCGACGAGCTAATGAATTTCGACCAATCGAAAAATACTGGACAATTTCAGCGGAGCGAGTTCGACGAAGCGGCAGGGTAATCTAGGATATCCAGTAAAAAGGAAGATATTCGCACATTCCTTGGCCGTTTCCACTAGAGATGGGCAATTCGTTCGCGAACGGTTCAAAAGAACTAGTTCTTTTAAAAGAATGAATGACCAATAGTTCTTATTTTGAGAACGATAATTCTTCAGTTCAAAGTAGTGGACTTTTTTTTGCGAACGGCAAAAACGGATCATTTTAATAAGAAAACTACGCCCAAGCTCAGTTCTAATTGGGATCTCGGTTAGTCATTCAACAAGCAAACTAACTATGAAAAGAACGAACAAACGGCTCTCGAGAACTAGTTCTTTTAAACATAATGTACAATGAGTTAGACGCTTTGTTGAATTGAATCTCATTTACATCTTTCACGTCTAGATGCATTCGTTCTTTATGTAAGATTTCAATTTCGTTAGTGAAATCAATACAAATTGAATTTGATTTTGTAGGCTAAGTTTCAGGCTTTTGTAAATCGTATTTGCCCATTTTTTATATTCTGTTGTTCATTATTGTCATTGTTTCTGTCGTCTCGATCGTAAGCAATCGTCGACTGTGTCGCAGGGCTTGTATTGTGAATGCTCAAACGAACGAAGCAACAAAAAAACATCCGCTGTGAACACTTTGCTTTATCTTACTGAATGAGAGACCTATGTTAGAGAGAAACTGAATGCGTGAGAGTATATGCTACTGAGCAGACCAGTTTTTCCTTGCTTGGTAAATTGCCTGTGCTCTCAGTCTCAATTAACACATGAACTAAGCAATCCATGGAAATGCAATGAAATGAAGGGTTCGCTCTCGTTAGTACTGCACGAGAATGAAGAACTTTGCTTCACGGCGTGCTACAAGATGCGAAGCAAGGTCATACAGGCAATCATTTTTTGAACATAATGTTTGCAGAAATCATTTTTGAACATAATGTTTGCGCTCCACTATTAGCAATGTGCTTCAAGTTAATATTCATCGGAACTAAAAATTATAAACCTAGTTTTCGCATAGATATCTTCAATATGAGAACCATTCATCAAACGCTAACATCATGAAGCATAGTCATCAGCTGGCGCACATATTCATGAACTAATGAACAAACGAAGCAGTTCTCTTCGCTTGGGTTGCGCTGTGAATTTTACCCAACATACGAATGTGTGTGAATGGCACAGAGCGGTGCGCGTCCAGGCACGATTAGTCAAGAAGAAAAACTATAATCGGTTTTTCCTCGAAAACATATTTTTTCAACTGCATTGCAAAACTATTGCACGTATCAACATGAACCAAAGGGCATTTTACTCGTTAGATGTCTCCCTATTGCCGGAACTACAACCAAAAATGTTCATAATTGGGTCGAAAATCGAAAAATGACCACCATTTTGTTTTTTCTCGCCTGAAAATTTTTTATTCTTGTTCCGATCATAGCCAATACAATATACAAAAACCCTTCCTAATCCACCTAGTGGTGTGATAATGCCTTTCTCTTCTTTCATAACAGTCTCATGAAAATATAGTTCATACTTTTATTAAATAACTAGCTGACCCGTCGAACTTCGTGTCGAACAAAAATTATTTGTTTGAACTTATGGTTCCCAACAGAAGAATTGTCAAACGACTAAGTGGTTAACGTTTATCTCCATTACTTAACCTACAATCAACGGAACTCGCTTTAGCTAAAAAAAAATTCACCACGGATTAATGTTGAAATGTGAAATACTTCTGTTGAGCCAAAATTGAGCAAATGTACAGATTGTCATCTTATCCTTTGAATTAATGCACTGAACAGAGAGGCAATGGCTTCGATAAAAGAATATAAAGTGCCAGATTTTCTCTTGCAGATGTGATTCTTGCTTTTGGTAATCGATAAAAAAGCTCAATAACCAGATTTTTGTGTTGATAAACTTTACATAATGCTGACGAGTTTCTCTTCTAGAGCTGTTCATTTGGAAGAGTAGGATATATTTACAATTTGTATTTAGCCCAAGTAGCCAAAAGATTTGCATTCTGAACAGTCCATTTTTAAGGAATTACTCATACGTGAATGTTCACCCGACAGAACAACCTTTGAAGCAGTTCCTTATACAGCTTTTAAGCAGCGAGAAAGTTTTCTTAGAACTTGTTCTGTACGTTGCCAAGTTGCCAAAAAGTACCACACGTACTTTAGAGTGAATATTTTCAGGTACTGCGGAATTTTTAATTGCTTGAAGAGACAACACATAAATTTTAATTTAATATTGATCTTACCAGTTTGAACATTTTTCACGGAATATGAGATGCGCTTCTACAGCACAATCTTTTCATTGATTCATGAAAAAAAATCTGATTTGTTTAACTTGCACCCGAGATGACCTGTGCTATTCATCTGACACCATTGAACACAATTCATCTACTGGTAAATGATAGCAGCACTTCTTCTCCTGACTGCAGCGGATTTCTAGAACAGTCATAAGCATTCCGTAATTGAGTCATTTGGTAAGCAATAATTTTGATACCCAATTAAGCACGTGACTTGATATGACAAATAACATAGATCAAGTATGCATGCGAAAATTTCACACAAAACAAATCGTTGCGCGCCAAAAGATTCTTTCAACGATCTAGTATTTCATTCTTCGAAGGCCAAACACTTATGCAACTCGTTACGCGCCAAACACGTATCGATGATCTAGCAATCATTGACGACTTTTTCAGTGGAAAATTCCATTGTCCATACAAAACAATTTTATGGATTTTTCACATTTTTCCGGCAAGTTTTCCTAATATTTTTTATGTACGAACCCGGTGGGGGTAAAAACTGTTCAAACAAAAACAGAATCATGTAAATCCGTCCATCCGTTCTTACGTGATGCGATTACAAAGATTGATCTCTGCATTTATATATATACTAGCTGACCCGTCGAACTTCGTCTCGCCTGAAATTATTTTTTTAGATATGTGTTTTCGAACAGCAGAGTTGTCAAACGTTAATGTTTCTTTCCATTATTTTACTGATTACTTGGCTTACAATAAACTAATTACGACAAATTCATATCCAACACAATAACTTCGTCCCGAAGAAGAAATATCATCAAGAATTATTGTGGATATGTTCAATGCTTTTGTTACGCAAAAACTAAACAAATGCCCCTTTTGCCATCTCATCCTTCGAGTCAGTGTATTAAACAGAGTATGTAGACCTCTCTCAAACTAAAGATTTGACATGTGGGATGATGGATTGGATTGAATCATATCTGACTGGTCGTAGTATGACCGTGAGAATTGGCGACTGCGTTACTCCATCATTCATCGTGAGCTCTGGTGTTCCTCAGGGAAGCCATCTAGGACCATTCATATTTCTGCTATATCTAAATGATCTGAATTTCGCATTGCAATGCATGAAGCTATCATTCGCCGACGATTTCAAACTGTTTCATCTCATCAAATATCTGAAAGACTCAAACTTCTTGCAGTCACAGTTGGATGTATTTTCTAACTGGTGCAACGTCAACAGAATGATTATCAGCGCCTTCAAATGCTTCGTTATCTCCTTCTCTCGTAAACGAACCACGATCATGTATGATTACACTATTTCGCAAGCTGTACTAAAACGGGAGACATCAATTAAGGATCTAGGAGTGTTATTGGATTCAAAACTTAGTTTCAAAGATCACATAGAATATACCCTCTCTAAAGCATTAAAGATGCTAGGTTTCATCTTTCGCATCTCAAAAAATTTCAATAAGATATACTGCCTGAAATCGTTATATTGCGCTCTAGTTCGCGAGTATGCTGTTGTTGTTTGGGCACCATACTATCAAACAGATAAGCTACGCATTGAAACTGTTCAGTACAAGTTCATTCGTTTTGCTTTGCGTCGCCTGCCCTGGAGAGATCCATTTAATCTTCCAAGCTACGAAAATCGTTGTAGGCTCATACACTTCGATTTGCTATCTGTCCGCCGTGATACACAAAAAGCTGTTTTCGTCGCGGACCACATCCAATCTCGAATTGATAGTGCAGATCTCCTACAACAGCTAAGTTTTGACATTCTTCGGCGTAATTTGCGGTTTAATCCCTTTCTCAGAATTCCTCGTGCTAGAACTAACTATGGGTTCATTAAACCGTTTTCGAGTATATGTCGCGTATTCAATACTTGTTCTGATGGATTTAATTTCAATTTATCTCGTAACTCCATTAAAACCCGTTTTCTCCAAATATTTTCCCGCTAGTTTTATTAGGATAATTAGTCAATATGAATAGTTGTTAGTTAGCTTTGTAGTTTAAATAATGGTAATTTAAGATTTCGTTATGTATCATTTGGTCAAATGTTATTTGTTGATACAAAAGATGAGAAGGTTTTATGCTTGCTGGAGAAGGAGAACCAAAATCTCAGCTCCAGCAGGCTTGCTCCTAAATAAACAAATAAATAAATTAACAGATGGATGAAAAAGAAATGACCAAGATAAATACTTTAAATTGACCCCACAAATTTCCAAAAGCAGTCCTCGCGGATTGTTGTTTATCATTGAATATTAAGACTTATTTGTACTGAAGACGTTTAAAATTTAATAGCAAATCCTTAGGGATTATCGAAAGTAATAAACTAATTTTGAACGGTTGTCCATAACCTACTTCACCGCTAGTGATATTACTTAGTCGTGTTTGATGAATGTTCGTAGCAGTATAATGACAGGAACAATTTTCGATTAACGAATTAGCGATAAAATGAAAAATACTTGGACATTCGAAAGTTCAAATTACCCTTTTATTAAATATTGTGTCCATTAACTTTGACATGAACGCTATATTCGTTCAAGAATTGTATCAAAAGGCCTCTCATTCGTCGAGCCACCACATCGGTTTGCTTAGTATTCAGTCCTGAGAATCAATATTCTGTTCTAGCAGAGTGAACATGAGGAGTGATTATACCAGTATTCTTCTTATCGTTAAAGCCAAAGTATAAAACAGCAGATCTCACAACTAATGGTTCTTACATGCCACGATTACTCCTTCAGATATGATATTCACGATTCGCATATGATAATTCGTCAAGTAATCCAAAGTTCGGAAAATGAAAAGATTTGGCTTAAGCAGCTTACAAATGTCATGAATAGCATCCTAAGCAGACCGTTTTTAAGTAAATCACTCTTGAAAACTTACCCGAAACTTCAGCATGCTAAATGCAAGGAAAATATTTTCATCTGAACTCATTATTTCAACAGCAGTATCCTATCATTGATACGTAAAAAAATCATTACATTATTTAATTTTTGTTCAACTCACGGCCACGATGGCCAACATTATTCATCTAACTACATCTACTGGTAAATGACATTAGAACTTGTGTTTCTGTTTACGGTATAGCTAAAACAGTCATTTGGCAAGTAATGATTTTGATACCCTATTAAGCACGTGTTTCCAAATGACGAATCAATCATGCATGTAAAATCTCCACCCAAATCTACTCGTTGCGCGCCAAACGATTTTCCAAAGATCTAGTATTCTTTTCTTCAACGGCGAAATACTGAGCATCTTCTTGCGCGCCAAACATCAATTGTAGATCTAGCAATCATTGGCGACTTTTTCAGTGGAAAATTCCATTGTCCATACAAAATAACTTTATTGGTTTTTCCCACTTTTCCGGTAAGTTTTCTTAATTTTTTGATGTACGAATCCGGGGGGGTAAAAACTGATCAAACAAAAAAAAAGCATCTCAATCCGTCCATCCGTTCTTACGTGATGTGATTACAAAGAATGATCTCTGCATTTTTATATATATATAGATATATATATATATATATATATATATATATATATATATATATATATATATATATATATATATATATATATATATATATATATATATATATATATATATATATATATATATATATATATATATATATATATATATATATATATATATATATATATATATATATATAGATACCAATTGATTCCGATTGATTCGAGTAGTTCACAAAAGCATGCTTCGGTGTTTATGTCACACAGTCAGCATCATTTTTCCAAACTAGTGCTTGACATTTGCGTTGCCTATTTGTATTTCTAAAAAAACCCTTCTTTGTGGAATTTTCATATATCTTGAAAAATCACCGTACGTCGAGATTTAGTGTCATCTCAAAAAAAAAATTTTTTTGAAAAAAATCGACTGTTTGGGACTTAGAAAAATATTAAAGTTCCAGAAAGTAGATTTTTGAAAAAAAAATTTTTTAAGATGACACTAAATCTCGACGTTTCATGCAATTTTAAGATTTTTGGCATCAAAAAAAATTTCGCTGCACCCCTTACGCAAGTCCGGTTTAGCTCAAATTCTGCATGAGGACATTTTTCGATGTGCTTAAACTTTTGAGCACTTGCGCTTTACGAAATTAGAGGTGATCCCAAAATATTGGCACCCTTATATACATTAGAGCGGTAAAAAACAACTTGTTTTGTTTGAGTCGGTGTTGAACAGTCGTTCGCACCGCACGCGTATAGCTCTTGGCTCCTGGAATTTTTTTCTGGCTACCTAGAGTTTCATTGATTCAAGGCTTCAGTCTTTTTCAAGGCTACCTGAATCACTAACTAAGTGACTAAGTGATACAAAGAGTGATATTAGAGTGACTAAGTGATATTAGAGTGACTAAGAAATTAATCAGCCTTTTTTAAGGCTAGCTAGGAGTCTAATCGAAGACTAATTTAGCCTAGTTAATTTAATTTAAAATTTCATTAATTTCAAAAATGCCTGCGTCCAACCGGAAAGGCAACAAGCCTAAGGCTAAAAATAATTCAATACGGAATAAATCACAATCCGTTATTCAACATTTTTCTAATAACATTCACGATCTTATAGAATCTGAATGTAAAAATAAAAGACAACGGACGGATTTCCCTTCCGTTGATTCTATGCCATCTAACAATATTTATGAGACTCTTCCTGAATCCGATTGTAGCGACATAGAAGAAAATTCTTCAAAAATTCCCAAAATGGACGCTTGTCGTTCTGGGAAGAAACATCAATCTATGCCACCAGTGACGGTGATGATTTCCGACTTCAAAGCATTCCGTAGTGAGCTTTCTACTTTTCTCCCGGAAGTAAAAGTCTCATTTCAAATCGGACGAAGAGGAGAATGTCGAGTCTGGGTGGATGGATTGGAAGATTACGAACGTCTTATTCGATATTTGTCCGAGAAACTTCATAAATTTTATTCATATGATATAAAATCAGACAGACCCTTCAAGGCTGTCTTGAAAGGATTATCAAATGATCAAAGTATTGATGAAATTAAAAATGAACTAAAAGAATTGCTTGGTTTTGCCCCTTCCCAAGTAATACTTATGAAAAAAAGAGCGAATGGTACTTCTAAACCACGCTCTGGAATTTCCCATGAACTTTACCTAATACATTTCAATCGAAGTGATGTAAACAATTTGAAAACTTTAGAAAATGTTCGTTTCATTTCCCACATTAAAATTCATTGGGAACATTATAAACGACATAATGGTATTGCAAACTTAACGCAATGTCGTCGTTGCCAAGGCTTCGGTCATGGAACCAAAAATTGTCATATGGATATACGGTGTTTGAATTGTGGTAAATCGCATTCGAAAGACGTTTGTCCAATGAATGAAACCACTGATAAATTTTCATGTTCAAATTGCAATGGAAATCATAAATCCAATTATTTGAAATGTCCTGTCAGGGAAAAAATTTTAAACGCTCGTTCGCTTAGACAACAAGTCAAATCAACGACCTTAAATTTACAGAATATACCTGAAAATTCTTCTAAGGCACCTGCCAATTCGTCTTCTAACGAAAACAATTTATTGACAGGTAGATCGACCTCGTCATCATCTTCTTCTAAAGTCAGTTATGCTGGTATATTAGGTAGAAATCTATCTCCTATTTCTTCTAATGTAAATAATCAAAACACAGGACCGCCTTGCAGTTCTTCTTCTAACGGAAACAATTTATTAATAGGTAGACCGGCCAAATCATCTTCTTCTAATGGCAGTCTACCTACAAATATTCCTTCAATGCCATTCGCTTCTTTAAATGAAGTCGATTTAGGCGATATAACTGAAAATAAAATGATCTACCTACAAGATCAACTTTTTCAAATGATCATCCAAATGAATTCAACTTCATCACTTTTTGAAGCATTTCAAATCGGATGGAAATTTGCAAATAATATTATAATGAATTTAAAATTTAACAGTGATGTTAAATAATTATTTGAATATTTTAAATTGGAATGCTCGATCTTTGAAATCGAGTGAAGATGAATTTTATAATTTTCTCAAAGTTCACAAAATTCATATTGCCATTGTGACAGAAACTTTTCTTAAACCAAATGTAAAATTGAAAAGTAATCCACATTATGTGGTTCATCGATTTGACAGGTTTACTGGAATGGGTGGTGGAGTTG
>NW_026682681.1:300000-308596 GCF_030247185.1 Malaya genurostris | reverse complement strand
CTTGAACTATTTTTTAAATATCCCTTATCATATCAGGTGTAACACTTTGCCTCCGCCGTTTTTTTTCCAAAATTCAAAACTTTATTGCGAAAAAGTGCTTACAGATGTATTATTCAAAGTATTGTCCGTCGCAACTTTCTCCCATCTTTCCGGCAATTTTTGGATCCCAGCTCGAAAAACGGAGTCTTCTTTTGACGCTATCCATGAAGCAATCAATTTTTCCAACTCTTCGAAGGATTGAAAATGTCGATCTGTCAGGTCGTGTGCCATCAATCGGAATAGGTGGAAGTCAGAAGGGGCGACATCTGGGGACATTTCAGCGTTTCCAGGTACTTTTTGACCACTTCTGCGACGTGAGGCCGAGCATTGTCGTGTTGGAGGATGACTTTGTCATGTCGCTCTTGATATTGTGGCCGCTTTCTTTTAGCGCGCGTGTGGGGGAGGTGATATCACAATTCCGATAGCAATCCGAAACGTTTATTGATGGAAAGCTTCAACTGTAAAACAGTTAAATTTATTCAGTGAATCGAATTCAATTACCAGTAGATAACCTACAATTTGTTGGCGAGCACACCCACTCAAATACAATGCAGGGATTTATCACGTCGTTCAATGTCCGCGAATCTGTATGGTTATAAGAGCGAACCATGTGGGTTAACCTCAACTAAGTTTTTGATAAAGGTACTTACATCTCAAATAACTAATAAGACTCGAGCAAATTTTCCGAACCGTTTTAGCTACTCTTAACGCGAATCTAAATTCATATAAAAAACGAGGGTAATAATAAACTTGTGAACTTAACTAATTTTGAGCATTATTAATTTGTATCTTACATCACATCCACGTTACTCAATTCTCTACCTTTTTCTATTTTCGCGCTTGACAGTAGTCCGCCAGTGCAGTAGATACCTGTCATTTCGATTTCCCGAGTTGTTGTGCGTTAGTGGTGGTGCTGTTACGAGGGGCTTCACCGTCACATACCCCCGCCAGTGAATCCTGGTGATTGTTTATCGTTGAACTATTCTCGGATTCACTAGACTTCAAGACGTCGAGAACCGCTAGTCTTACAGCAGCACGCTTCACCACACCCGTTGAAGTCTGGATCCAGGCCTGACGAACTCTGCCATCATTTCCCCATACCACGCTCAGCACGCGTCCACGAACCCATTGGTTCCTTGCCGTGCCATTCGCCACCAAGACCACATCTCCTACCTCTATATCTTTCACCTCATCGAACCATTTGCACCTGCGTGTTATTACGGGCAAATATTCTTTTAGCCACCGCTTCCAAAAACCTTCACAGATATGCTGAGCAAGCTTCCAGCTACTACGAAGTGTCGTACGTGGATCTACCTGTGTCGTTGAAAGAATTTTGACTCCGTTCGAGCTTCCTAGCAGGAAGTGGTTCGGAGTCAAAGCTTCTTGATCAGCCGATTCCAACGGGACATAGGTGAGTGGTCTGCAGTTTACAATGGCCTCCGCTTCCAACATGATCGTCAACATTGTCTCATCGTCGGGATTTCGAGATGTTTCCAAAGCGAATCCAACAGCAACCTTTATAGACCTTACGAGCCGCTCCCACACGCCTCCCATGTGAGGTGTACCTGGAGGGATGAATCGCCAACGCGTTTGCGCACTAGTAAATGTTAGTGCCAATGCTCCATTTCTGCATTCAATTTCTTTCTTCAGTTCGTTGTTTGCACCAGTAAAACATGTTCCGTTGTCTGTATGAAACTCCGCTGGGGGTCCTCTACGAGCGACGAAACGCCGTACCGCCATTATACACGATTCGGTCGATAGACTGTGGACGACTTCGATGTGTACCGCACGGATTGTGAGGCAGGTGAATAATGCTATCCAACGCTTAGCCAGACTCCTACCAACTTTAACAAAAACGGGACCGAAGTAGTCCAGGCCAGTGAATGTGAAGGGACGTACATTTGGCGTTAATCTGAAAGCTGGGAGATTAGCCATTGGAGGTGGCCTAGGAGATGCCTGAGCTACACGACACCAGACGCAATCGTTTAGTACCTTTTTTAAAAGTACTCGCAATTTTGAAATTTCAAATCGTTGACGCATTTCGTTGACAACAGTTTCACGGTTTGCGTGTCGAAAACGGCGGTGATACCAGTCGGCTAACAAGAAAGAAATCCGATGCTGTCTTGGCAAAATAACTGGAAACTTTGCTTCAAACGACGAGTAAGGTGCTGCGTTGATGCGCCCACGTTTTCGCAGAATGCCGCGTTCATCGATATACGGCCAAGTTTTGTAGATCGAACTAGACTTATGGACGACAGCGTGACGATTCTCGGGAGGACCTTGCGTCTTTAAAAGAATGGAGATTTCAGTTGGAAAACCATCAGATTGTGCCGCTTTCCATAGTGCTTCTTCGGCAGATTTAAGCTCGGCCTGCGTGAGAGCCATCCTCTCTAAAGAAATATCCGCTTGTTTTCGACGAATATTTTCGATAAAACGAATGACGTAAGCCATACTACGATGCAGTTTTTCCCAGCTACTGAAACGACTGACGTCAACCAAAGTGTTCAGAGTGACATGTAGTAACACTGGAGTGTTTTCTTCTGGAACTGTTGTGAACTTTCGAGGCGCCGGCCAATTTGCGTCATCCTCCCACAGAATGCTATGCCCACGGAACCACTGACTGTTGGAACGAAGGTTCATGTCGGACTTCCACTTTGTGGCATCATCGGCGATGTTCATCTTGGTTGGAATCCACCTCCACTCTTGCGGGTCGCTGCTCATCAGAATCTCGCCGACACGTACGGCCACGAACTTTGGATATTTTCGATGGTCGGATTGTATCCATGCAAGGACCGTAGAGGAATCCGTCCAAAGAAATCGTTGAGATATTGTAAGGGTGTGAGATTTTATTATTGAATCCAGCAATCGGACTCCTAAAACAGCGGCTTTCAATTCAAGACGCGGAATGGACAATGTTTTCAATGGGGCTACCTTCGTTTTAGCAGCAATCAAGGACACCTGAAGTCCCTGCTGTACTGGTAGGCGAAAATATGCCACGCACGAATATGCCACTTCACTGGCATCTACAAAGATGTGAACCTGAAGTCCACTAAAATCGCTTGGAAATGGTTGTTTGAAATAGCATCGAGGAATTCGCAGGTCACTTAACTGAGGAAATAGGTTTGTCCACCGCCTCCATCGTTCGCAAAGTTCATCGCCTATTGGGTCATCCCAAGATAAACCACACGCCCAGCAATCCTGGATTAGAATTTTACCATGGACTAAGAAAAACGAAAGTAGTCCGAGCGGGTCAAACAGGCTCATGACGACCTTCAACACCTCACGTTTCGTAGGTATGCGTCCTTTCTCCAGTATCTGCTGCAAATCATCCCGAAGAATGAACGTATACGTAAACATATCTTCAGACGGAATCCAACTCATTCCTAAGACAGATTCTGTAACTCCTCGACGATCCAAAGTTAAATCTTTACAATCTCCGATTGGATGCGCACCGATCTCTTTGAGAACTTTCACACTATTGGACCGGAAGTTGCGAATCTCGAAGCCGCCTAAAGAATGCACAAGTTTCACTTCGTTGATTACCTCTACTGCCTCCTGAATCGTTCGAAAACTATCTAGAAGGTCATCGACGTAATGGCTCTTCATAATAACGTCTGCCGCTCGTGGATATTTGTGCGCAAACTCCTGAGCGTTCAAATTTTTGATGTACTGAGCCGATGTGGGCGAACAAGTTGACCCAAAGGTGGCCACGTCCATAACAAACACGGTAGGACGTTCCGAACAGTGTTGGCGCCAGAGAAAACGTTGAGACTGACAATCGGGTGTGCGTATCTTGATTTGGTGGAACATCTCCCTGATGTCTCCACACACAGCTACAGGGAACTGTCGGAATCTGCTGAGAACAAACGGAAGAGGAGTGAGCATATCTGGTCCCTTCAATAATTTTGAATCGAAAGAGACTCCGTTCACTTTAGCTGCTGCATCCCAGATAAGCCGGACTTTTCCAGGTTTCTTCGGATGAAGCACAATGCCCAACGGTAAATACCATACGCGTTTCGCTTCGATAAGTTGCAGCTCATCATCTGTAGCTCTATGTGCGTAGCCCTTTGCCTCGTAATCCGAAATTATCTCGTTCACTCGATTCATCAGAATGGGGTTTTTCATTAGCTTCTTTTCCAGTGCTCGTAAACGGCGGAGAGCCATTGGATAGCTGTCCGGGAAGCATGGATCATCTACTCTCCAAAGCAGACCAGTTTCAAAGCCAGAATCCGTCCGACGCGTCGTCTCCTTCAATATCTTCCTAGCACGCTTATCGTCTTCGGATTCGAGATTTTCTATGGGAATCGTAACACCAGCATTTTCTATCGCGAAGTAATCACGCAGCTGCTCATTGAGCAGGCGATCGGAGTCACAGATTCCACCGAGGTGAAAATTGAGAGTTGCGTTTCTGACACGATTATTACCATAGTAACCGTATACGCTCCAACCCAGTCGACACTTAGCTGCAATCGGTTCATTGCTTTTCCCTTCCCGTAGTCGTATCGGTACAATCAAGCGTAAATTATCCAAGCCTATTAATAGCTTCGGTTGAACTTCGGCGTAGTCATCGATCGGAAGCCCTCTTAAGTGATGAAACTGTTGAGCAAGATCACGATAGCGCATCGTTTGTTTGGGAAGAACCAACTGTTTAACTGTGCGAGCTTGAATATGTTTTCGCTGACTTGCACTTCCTACACCAGCAATTTCGATTTTCACTAGCTGGGAGCGAAGTTCATTTCGTGTCATATTCCCTGTCCATTGCAACGTTAGGGGTTCTGTTTCGCCTTTTACTCCCAGCGTTTTAGCAACATTTTCTTCGAGTAGCGATACCGATGAACCTTCGTCGATGAATGCGAAAATTGTTCGACCAGCATCTCTTCCATATAACATTACTGGTATTATGCGAAATAACGGCGACTGATAGATGCTTTGATTGATATGACTAGCAGATACTTTCATCGTTGATGAATGAAGAAGTGTATGGTGTCTATCACGGCAGTTATCTATCTCACATCCTTTCCATGACTTACAAGGCCATTTCCCGTGATTGTTTAGACAGGTACGACACAATCCTTTTCGCTGTACAATGTTCCATCTTTCGTCCATATTTAGTCCCTTGAATTTAGAACATTCGACCACGCGATGACCTGCCAAACCACATATGTTGCAGACCTTTCCCGTAACTTGTTTATCTATCTTGTGGGACCCAGCAGTCATACTAGAATCCGTTGTATGTGTTTGCACAAACACCTTTTCTTTCGGTTTCTGTTTATCCTGTCTCGACGATCTCCCAAAACATGGTAACTCGAATGTCACTTCACTCGCTGCATTAACTAACCGTGACATAAAGTCTCCGAACGTTTCTAAAGTAACCGTCGAGTAACGTCCTTTGAAAATAGCCCACTCAAGTTTCATGGGTCCAGGTAACTTTTCAATTAATTCTTGCATTAAAACAGGATTTGCCAGATGGTTTACCTGATGAGCCGCTTTGAGATGGTCTACGAGGTTTTGTACAGCTAGACCGAATTCCATGACGGTTTCTAACCTATCGTGTTTTGGAGATGGCAACTGACGAATTTTTCCCATCAGAGATCGGATCAACAATTCAGGCCGGCCATATAGTGTCTGCAAAGTCTGAATAACATGCGGCACTCCGGCGGGAAGTAACAATCGACTTCGAACTGATTCCAATGCATGACCTTTAAGAGATCTCTGTAACCTGATAAGATTTTCCGCATTAGTGTATCCGCACGCAAGCGTCGATTGCTCAAAGCTGCTAATAAAGATAGGCCAATCTTCCGGATGGCCGCCAAACGTAGGAAGTTCTCTGCCCATAACCTGACGAGCTGCAATTTGATGTGGTGAAATACAGACCGAATGAACATTTGCTGGTGTCTGCACAATGCTATTATCAACATCCCTGACAGTTGATCGGGACGATGGCCCCCCGGGATTCGGACTGGAAATCAGCTCGGGGCTCGGGTGAGGCTTCGGGTCGAAACTTAAACTGGATTTCGGTGCCTTACTAGTTTTTGCAGATTCATCTGTGCCACGTTCGCTTACCGAAAGGGTTTTCAACCAGTCCCCAACCTTGTCAGCTGGATCAACAATCGTCCCTTCGAAAACGCTAGACTCGGCGAGTTGTTTCAGAAGTTCCCGTTTTTTCTCCATCGACTGCTGTCTGATCAGTTGCTGCTTAGCTTGAAATAGCTTAGACTCGTGTAACTTACGCTCCCGCAGAAGTTTTTCTTTCTGCATTAACTTGCGCTGTTCGTCTAGCTGACGTTGCTCTTCTTCCAGCTCTTGCTTGCGGAGATTTTCCTGTTTCATCAATTCGCGTTCCATTATTTGTCTCTCTTCTTCAATCATTTTCATCTGCGCCTCAAACGCCGCTCGTGCGCTAGAAGTCACACTTCCTGTAACTACCGGTTGAGCGCTCTTTTTACCACGTCTCGATCCAGTTTTGTTAGCCAAACTCTTAGACGAACGATTTGTCTTATCAGCAACGGAGGGTTTGAGATGCCTATTGCATTCACCTCTTTCCGCCTGCTTTGAAGAACATTCTGGACACAAGTAGGATTGATCTTTAATCTGATCATCTACTCCGGCACATTGGAAATGTTCCCATTCATGACACACGTCGCACGCCACTAAGTGATCCGCTGAATCTGGCAGACTGCATCGCCGACAGTTGAATCCCGTATTATTGGATTGTCCTTCCATTGTCGTTCCCACTTACAGCAACAAATTTTGAAGATTGTGGGGGAGGTGATATCACAATTCCGATAGCAATCCGAAACGTTTATTGATGGAAAGCTTCAACTGTAAAACAGTTAAATTTATTCAGTGAATCGAATTCAATTACCAGTAGATAACCTACAATTTGTTGGCGAGCACACCCACTCAAATACAATGCAGGGATTTATCACGTCGTTCAATGTCCGCGAATCTGTATGGTTATAAGAGCGAACCATGTGGGTTAACCTCAACTAAGTTTTTGATAAAGGTACTTACATCTCAAATAACTAATAAGACTCGAGCAAATTTTCCGAACCGTTTTAGCTACTCTTAACGCGAATCTAAATTCATATAAAAAACGAGGGTAATAATAAACTTGTGAACTTAACTAATTTTGAGCATTATTAATTTGTATCTTACATCACATCCACGTTACTCAATTCTCTACCTTTTTCTATTTTCGCGCTTGACCGTAGTCCGCCAGTGCAGTAGATACCTGTAATTTCGATTTCCCGAGTTGTTGTGCGTTAGTGGTGGTGCTGTTACGAGGGGCTTCACCGTCACAGCGCGACTAAGGCGCATCAGTTGCGTTCGGTAGCGATCTCCTGTGATGGTTTCACCCGGTTTATGAGCTCGTAGTAAATCACATCGAGCTGATCCCACCAAATACAAATCATAACCTTGGCGCCGTGAATATTCGGTTTTGTCTTCGACGAAGTAACATGCCCGGGCTTTCCCCATGATTTTCTGCGTTTAGGATTATCGTATCGAACCCACTTTTCATCACCGGTTACGATTCGATGTAAAAACCCCTTACGATTTTGTCTTTGAAGCAGTTGCTCACATACAAATAGACGGCGCTCGATGTCCCTCGGTTTCAACTCGTACGGCACCCAGTTTCCTTCTTTTTGAATCATGCCCAGGGCCTTGAGACGTTTTTAAAAGGCTTGCTGACTCACTCTCAACGATTCGGCAAGCTCTTCTTGGGTTTGGCACGAATCTTCATCAAGTAATGCTTCAAGTTGTTCATTTTTGAAGGTTTTTTCTCTTCCACCACCATGTCTGCCTTCGACATCGAAATCACCATTTTTAAAAAGTTGAAACCACTCCCGACACGTTCTTTTACTCAGTGTTGCATCACCGTAAGTTTCTGTGAGCATTCGATGCGCTTCAGCTGAATTTTTTCGAATTGTAACTTCCCTTAAATAACGAGGATTGGGCACATAAACAGACATTTTCGAGCGTGAATAATACGAAAACAAGAACAACTGTCACTGAAAAGACGATGACAATTCGTTAGGCACTGTACACACTCACTTTAAAGGCATTATCATCTATGTATTTTGACCAGCCTCAACAGGTACAGCCACCTAACGAAAAACGGTGGAAGCAAAGTTGTACGCCTGATATTTTAAACGCCCAGTAGGCCATTTTGTTCCACCTTCGTCATTTCATCTCGGTCGCATCACGAGCCAGAAATTGTTTATTGTGGAAGATTCAACAGTTCTGCCATTTGCTTATAATTAACCCGAATAAATCTACGTTGATTGCTATCAAAAATTAGCCGAATGAGACTATTCGAATGGCGAAAGAAGGGTGTTATAACCCCACTGTGTGTATAGGGAAGAGGTTTTTTTTATTCATAAGGAATACCTAACATGATTCCTAGTATGCTACAAATTAGAAGTTCCTCTATGAAACGCAAAAAAAATCTATTTTTTTTACTTCAGTGTACAGAAACTGATAAAACCAGGTAAATTTTTCCTGGGGTAGTTGCAAAAGTAAGCTTGAGGATTACAAAAGATGATTTCGATATTCT
>NW_026682681.1:285000-290000 GCF_030247185.1 Malaya genurostris | reverse complement strand
CATTCGTGTTCGTATGAGACACTAGCCGTACCCCGATTGTACGCGGTGCTAGATGTCAAGCAAAACAATCGAAAAAAGATTCCCATCTTTGACGGCCGACTACGGTTCGACCACTGCCCATGGTTGATGATGGTACACCAATCAGGACGAATCATAATACCTGCTACTGTCGTTAGCTATCGCATATAACGTGGTAGCCGTATAACATTCATCAGACACCTAAATCCTATTCGCATTAGTCGGAGTCGGTTCGACAGAGCGACAGAACACGCTTCCGTCTGTTTAACCAACCGATCGACCATTAACTTGTACCTCCTCCGACCAAACCATAGTGCACCACATCATGGTTGGACTCCCTCATATAGCCATTACGCCTCACTGTTCGTACCTGTCCAACCAAGCCGTAATGTACAACATCATGGTTGGACTCCCTCATATAGCCATTATGCCTCACTGTTCGTACCTGTCCAACCAAGCCGTAATGTACAACATCATGGTTGGACTCCCTCATATAGCCATTATGCCTCACTGTTCGAACCTGTGCAGCCAAGCCGTAATGTACAACATCATGGTTGGACTCCCTCATATAGCCATTATGCCTCACTGTTCGTACCTGTCCAACCAAGCCGTAATGTACAACATCATGGTTGGACTCCCTCATATAGCCATTATGCCTCACTGTTCGTACCTGTCCAACCAAGCCGTAATGTACAACATCATGGTTGGACTCCCTCATATAGCCATTATGCCTCACTGTTCGAACCTGTGCAGCCAAGCCGTAGTGTACCGCACCATGGTTGGTCGACTCACATGGCATGCACCCCCTCCGGACCAAATTGACCATACGCTCAAAATGCATTTTTTGGGCTCAAAAGTCAATATTTTCGACGCATACGTTCCGAAATGTGGTCCCCCTATAGATAGATTTGTGGCCAAAACAGGCCAACTTTATCATGATTTGTAATAACTTTAACGCGTCGGTCCACCGCAACCAGCGGAACCGTATACTACGGTACCGTCAGTGAGACAACTATGCCTCGCATCGTGCGGCAGACCGACCGGAACGTAGAAGGCGGTTTCGCTGACATGCCCACTACAAGGGCCATTAATGGTTCATCATATGGCAAACTGATGGGAACATCTTAGACGAGTATGGGGATGTATCCCACTACAAGGGCCATTCATGCCACATCATATGGCAAACTGATGGGAACATCTTAGACGAGTATGGGGATGTATCCCACTACAAGGGCCATTCATGCCACATCATATGGCAAACTGATGGGAACGTCTAAGGCAAGTATGGGGATGTATCCCACTACAAGGGCCATTCATGCCACATCATATGGCAAACTGATGGGAACGTCTAAGGCAAGTATGGGGATGTATCCCACTACAAGGGCCATTCATGATACATCATATGGCAAACTGATGGGAACATCTTAGACGAGTATGGGGATGTATCCCACTACAAGGGCCATTCATGCCACATCATATGGCAAACTGATGGGAACATCTTAGACGAGTATGGTGATATATGGTAAATAAAAACTTGAAAAAAACTTAAAAAAAATAAGCACGTCATCGAACGATCAAGTCGTTCGAGACGTGCTATACAGTCCTAGTACGATACCTCCACTAGGTCATGTACTATCCACGGGACCGATTACCAGAGTAGAATCAGTTGGCAAGAGACATAGAATGTCGCACTATACCACTATATGGTATAGTGATATAGTGCGAAAAGTTTTACTGTCAGTGCTGAAAAAATTCGTTATCACAATGGTGACTCGAGCTTACATTGAGACAACACATATATCATCGTCCACCCAACGACGATTGTCGCTAATTGAATCATAACAAGTATCATGACTGCCGAACCCTTTCAGTATCATTGGAAATTGATTTCATGAAAATGTAAACAAAAGTTATCCCCCTATCACCCGGCGATGAGCCAGTGATAGACGACAATATTTGTCTCATTCGACATTCAGTTGAGCATCAACGGTATCATATTCATTCCTGAGAATCATCGTCAACCGGGTCGATTGGGCCCTTCCAATCATACGCAGTTCCCAGCGCCCTGGAGAATAAGTCTTTGTTTAATTTAATAAGTAAAATGTTTTCCAACGTATCTTTCCCAAGGCCAGTGCGTTGATTAGAGAGAACCAAGGCAAGGGCACTGAAAGACCGTTCAACAGAGACTTGGTTCGATGGTGTGGATAGTACAACCATTGCTACTGCATATATCTCTGGGTGCGTAGTCTTACGGCGCAACCAATGGTCCCACACGTTGTAGTTATGTTTTTGGCGTGGCTCTAGGTCCAAAGACTTAACTTGTTGAAGAAACCCGGTCTCGCAACCAAGATTCACGGATTCACCAAACATTTGCGTAAGATACTGATCAAAATCATCGGTAGACTCTGACGATTCTCTACTTGTACTAGCCGGTGTTTTACCCAGTTGGCAGATACGTTCCCATGTATCGACTATGTATTGCTGAATTTTATCTTTTTCCTCAGCCGTGAATATTTTAGAACCTCGATAGTTGAACCTTGGATCCAGGTATAATGCCATCTGAACCGCCTTCAATTGGCGCAAAATGTTCAATCTATTGTTCAACGACCGAAGTAAATGGGGACTGAAAGAGTTTTCGCGAACTTTCTGTACCTCACTCGTTGCCATCAGCCATGCCATATAGAAGTCAGATAACGACACGTGCTTCTCTTGCATTTGCTTTGTGCAGATGTACAACGGCTTAAACGTATCATAGTAATGCTCAATGAACGACCATTGATTGGAAAGGTCTAGTTCGGGAAAATTATCGGCCAACTGGTTAAAAAACCTTTTTTGGTGTACGAACGATTCCATCATTTTGAATATACCACCCCATCGTGTCCTACTCCAGACGGGTGGGTATGAAGCATCGTAGCTTTCAAACTCTGACCGGTACTTCACCAGCTTACATTTTCTAGCAACAGCAGTGATGGCTCGGATAGACTCATCGGATTTATCAACAACATCCAGTATTGCAAGCTGTAAGGTATGCACGGCACATCTCACAAGAGTAATCCTTTCGGACAGTTCATTGGCCAGTTCAGCAGTAACGTTTCGTTCACACTGTTTATCATCCTCTATCACATCCGACTCATCCAGCTCATCTATGTTCGTACCATCAGCCTGCTGCTCTGTAGGCATTACGTACGTATCATTGTTTAATTTTCTAACCGTTGCCACCATATTAGCCCCATTGTCGCATGTCACGGAAAATATGTTCTCAAGAGATAGCCCATAGTCGGCCAAAGTATCCATAACTTTTGATTTCAAGAACACCGCTGTTTGACTTTCTTTGATTTCGATCATACCAAGGGTACGAATGACCACCTGCTCGTCTAGGGCATACTGTACATTGATGCCTAAGATATGGCGATTGTGTCGGGCAGCAGAATCTATTTTCAAGCAGACGAGCTTGCCTTTCATCTCATCTATCAACATTTCTTTTAGACGACAGGCAGTCTTCGAGAGATGACATTTCATTGTGACACGGTTCAAAGTGCACCCAAGAGTCGTTGTAATCGGTTTCAGTAAGTCTTTGAAGCCTTCCCACTCGAAGCAGGAAATAGGAAGATGATGGAAGGTCGTCAGCTTAACTGCTGACGCAATTAGTAACTGCCGGTCAATAGCTATCAAACGCTTAGGAATTACTCTTTCCTTCTTCTCCATTGGATAGGCAATTGTAAGGAGATTGTTTGCACATGCACGTTCCGTATGTACGGTACGAAAGTGACGGATGAAGTTGCCAGGGGCAAATCTACTCTGGACGTATGGACATCCTGACGCGGGATCGATGTTGCAGATAGCTTTATCGCCCTGTCTTACTACCAATGACGACGCAATGTCCGTCAGTGACCGCTGCAGCTTATTGCGGTCTGCTCTTGTTGTAGGTGCCATCGTATAAACACCACACAAAATTTAGTCGTTAATGGTTTAACTCTAAATACGCTCCTCTATCTAAACACACACACTTGATAAATACTTCTTTGATCAATATTGAATTCGCACTATATCACTATAACCTTGTCTGAACCGGATTCGTTCGGAATACGATACGAAACCTGACAGACTCTCCCTCCTACGCCTCCGACAAGTGCCGGAAGCAACGGTGGTATCTCATTGTTGCCCGGGAGATAATATTTTACCCGAGCTCCCACCTATCTGGCAGTGGGCCACGGTAGTGCACCACTTCACCAGCGCTCATATAGCTATTCGCCTCTCTGTTCGTACCTGTCCCTCCAAACCGTAGTTAGCAATTCCAACAACCTACATATTTTCAGTTAGCTTTTCCAACAACCTATCCGATTTTTTTTTTTCTTAGCTAAGTCCAACACTTTTTTAGTTATTCCAACAACCGATTTAGTTCAGTCAACACCCGCATTTTTTTTCCAAAACCCAGCTGTTTCACATATGGTAGTGCCGTCCCCGCTCTGTCGAATGCAATTGACGTGAGCGTAGTACGCGGGATAGGTGATAAGTTACGAACGTAGGCGCAATGCCTATCCGTGCGGGATATGTGCCAGTTCGTACATGGGTAACATGCTGGAAGGCCGCAGCATGAGAGGCATACGCTTAGTAAACCGGGTTGACCGGTTGCAACTTGGTCACATTTGTATGGAACAAAAAATTTGTGCGCAGATTTTCCAAAACGGACTTCACGTCGTGAAAGTACGTCGCAAAACTACCAGAACGCACCATATGTCGTTACGTTCGTTTACCAAAGTAAGCCGTAACAACGATTTTAAATAATGCCTCTCGGTACGAACCATCACCATGGACACGTATATGGGCGGTCCGCTGTCTATGCCGCATCGATAGGCGTTAACGGTTAACACTGTATACATAACTACGGACGCGTATACGGGAGCGGTTCGCTGCATGTGCATCGCTGTTAGGCGTTAGCCATAGATACGTTTTCAACCAATCACCAATCTTAAACCACTCGT